>NW_027077331.1:0-2000 GCF_963930695.1 Labrus bergylta | reverse complement strand
TCTAACATGTTCCTCTAACATGTTCCTCTAACATGTTCCTCTAACTCTAACATGTTCCTCTAACATGTTCCTCTAACATGTTCCTCTAACACTAACATGTTCCTCTAACACTAACATGTTCCTCTAACACTAACATGTTCCTCTAACATGTTCCTCTAACATGTTCCTCTAACTCTAACATGTTCCTCTAACATGTTCCTCTAACATGTTCCTCTAACACTAACATGTTCCTCTAACATGTTCCTCTAACATGTTCCTCTAACTCTAACATGTTCCTCTAACATGTTCCTCTAACATGTTCCTCTAACTCTAACATGTTCCTCTAACATGTTCCTCTAACATGTTCCTCTAACACTAACATGTTCCTCTAACACTAACATGTTCCTCTAACACTAACATGTTCCTCTAACATGTTCCTCTAACATGTTCCTCTAACTCTAACATGTTCCTCTAACATGTTCCTCTAACACTAACATGTTCCTCTAACATGTTCCTCTAACTCTAACATGTTCCTCTAACTCTAACATGTTCCTCTAACATGTTCCTCTAACATGTTCCTCTAACTCTAACATGTTCCTCTAACATGTTCCTCTAACTCTAACATGTTCCTCTAACACTAACATGTTCCTCTAACACTAACATGTTCCTCTAACTCTAACATGTTCCTCTAACACTAACATGTTCCTCTAACATGTTCCTCTAACACTAACATGTTCCTCTAACACTAACATGTTCCTCTAACATGTTCCTCTAACACTAACATGTTCCTCTAACACTAACATGTTCCTCTAACACTAACATGTTCCTCTAACATGTTCCTCTAACACTAACATGTTCCTCTAACACTAACATGTTCCTCTAACATGTTCCTCTAACACTAACATGTTCCTCTAACATGTTCCTCTAACACTAACATGTTCCTCTAACTCTAACATGTTCCTCTAACACTAACATGTTCCTCTAACACTAACATGTTCCTCTAACACTAACATGTTCCTCTAACATGTTCCTCTAACTCTAACATGTTCCTCTAACATGTTCCTCTAACTCTAACATGTTCCTCTAACTCTAACATGTTCCTCTAACATGTTCCTCTAACTCTAACATGTGTCTCTAGTCTACAAACCCCCCAATGATGAGAAAAGTCCATCCTCTCCATCTTCTGCCTGCTCCACTTTTCAGAAAATGTGTGCTCAAACAGGCCGTTTGGAGATTCTCCCTTCATGACATCACAAAGGGCAGTAGCCCCTCCCCCAGGTGGGTGACACTCCCACAGCTAGGTGTTTGTTCTGCCCCCTGAGTCTGCCTTCTCACCGTAAACAATAGGACATGGAGCGAGAAAGACAGAGACACCCAAGCCCTTCCAGAGAGTCATGAATGAAATGTTTGATCCAGCTCTGACGTGGGAGGTTTTTTTTTTTTTATCCCAGACGGTGTTTGTTAAACTGACAAAGAGTCTGACGAGTTAGAGCGAGACGGACGTCAATCAGTGACACACCACAACACAGACGCCAGACAGCTGCTGTGTGTGTGTGTGTGTGTGTGTGTGTGTGTGTGTGTGTGTGTGTGTGTGTGTGTGTGTGTGTGTGTGCTGTTAGTCAATGAAAACAAGAAGGAAACGCGTCTAACACACCAGATTTTAACTAGATTTGATAAATGTTTCAGTCTGATCTATAATTTAAAACCTCCTGAGCTAAAAATAAAAAAGACAAATTATCACCTTACATTTTAAAGATCTAACTTAAGGATCAGTGTGTGTGTGTGTGTGTGTGTGTGTGTGTGTGTGTGTGTGTGTGTGTGTGTGTGTGTGTGTGTGTGTGTGTGTGTGTGTGTGTGTGTGTGTACCGGCCACGTCGAACTCGATCTCCAGTGTGAGCTGGGCAGTGATGGACGAGTCTCTGAGCAGCTGATTGGTTTCTTCCAGAGTCGAGTCTTCAGTGGGAACGCCATTTATGGACAAAATCCTGTCCCCGATCTGCAGGATGCCACACCTGCACACA
>NW_027077330.1:17500-18535 GCF_963930695.1 Labrus bergylta | reverse complement strand
AATCGTAAACAACCAGCTGGAAACAGGAAGTCAGGGCGCTCAGAGAGCAGAGAACAGTACAACTATCTTTGGAGAAGGAGAAGTGATATTTTTGGCACAGCCGCCTGTCAGAGTTTCTCTCTCTGCGTGTGTGTTGATTGTGGCGCTCGCAGCCGACCAGCGTGCTGTCTGACTCCATCAACGTGTTGGAAACGGCGTCCAGGCTCCAAGGCTCAAAGTGCAGACCAGCTTCTGCAGCATGACTCGAGTACTTACTGTAGCTCGTGTGTGTGTGTGTGTGTGTGTGTGTGTGTGTGTGTGTGTGTGTGTGTGTGTGTGTGTATGTGTGTGTGTGTGCTTCATTTGATTCCTAACTGCGTGTGTGAGACAGACAGATGGACTGATCTCTAACCAATCTGCAGCCTGAAGGACTGAAGAGTGTTTGGAGTCTTCAGAAACAAAAACTCAAATTTCTCAAAGGTCCAGTCAGTGAGCTGTGTAGAGAGTGAGATGATAAAGGTATCTTACTCTCTGATCATTAAGGAAACATGCTATGTTGAAGTGCTGGCTTCTCTGACAACAATGCAGCAGCCAGTATGTCCTCCTTCTAACTTTAGATTCTGCTCCTGAATGCTCTGGATTTGTTTGGACCAGAGAAGGTAGGCGCTTTTAAGACACCCCCCCACACGACCGTTTTGGACGCCCCTCAGTTTGTCAGAAATGAGAGCAGTTATCAGGTCAACAGGTGTTGCAGCGATGGAAGCGGTCAAGAGAAGTGGTTCAGATAGAAGTGATTGTACCCGACCTAAAAAGCCTCTGCATGTTTCTAATAAGCTCCACGAGCAGAAACGTGCTCAAACTAGGATCAATATTGGAGATGCTTTTGAAAATGGAGAGAGGTTAGAACACAGAAAGGTTTACAGCCAGCACTTTGTACCAAACGATGTCGCTGTTTGTCTTGTTGTCGGGACAACGGCCTTAGCGTGATGAGTCAGAACGTGAGGGTCACAGAGGCCCGGAGCTAAACTGGGACTTTACTGGTGGTGCTGCATGACA
>NW_027077330.1:0-15000 GCF_963930695.1 Labrus bergylta | reverse complement strand
GTCTCTCTGTGAGGAGGTTCCTGGTTTGAATCCCCGTCTGTCGGGAGTCTCTCTGTGAGGAGGTTCCTGGTTTGAATCCCCGTCTGTCGGGAGTCTCTCTGTGAGGAGGTTCCTGGTTTGAATCCCCGTCTGTCGGGAGTCTCTCTGTGAGGAGGTTCCTGGTTTGAATCCCCGTCTGTCGGGAGTCTCTCTGTGAGGAGGTTCCTGGTTTGAATCCCCGTCTGACGGGAGTCTCTCTGTGAGGAGGTTCCTGGTTTGAATCCCCGTCCTTCAGGAGTCTCTCTGTGAGGAGGTTCCTGGTTTGAATCCCCGTCTGACGGGAGTCTCTCTGTGAGGAGGTTCCTGGTTTGAATCCCCGTCTGACGGGAGTCTCTCTGTGAGGAGGTTCCTGGTTTGAATCCCCGTCCTTCAGGAGTCTCTCTGTGAGGAGGTTCCTGGTTTGAATCCCCGTCCTTCAGGAGTCTCTCTGTGTGGAGGTTCCTGGTTTGAATCCCCGTCTGACGGGAGTCTCTCTGTGAGGAGGTTCCTGGTTTGAATCCCCGTCCTTCAGGAGTCTCTCTGTGAGGAGGTTCCTGGTTTGAATCCCTGTCTGACAGGAGTCTCTCTGTGAGGAGGGTCCTGGTTTGAATCCCCGTCCTTCAGGAGTCTCTCTGTGAGGAGGTTCCTGGTTTGAATCCCCGTCCTTCAGGAGTCTCTCTGTGAGGAGGTTCCTGGTTTGAATCCCCGTCCTTCAGGAGTCTCTCTGTGAGGAGTCTGCATGTTCTCCTCGTTCATGTGTGGGTTCTCTCCTGGTTCTCCGTCTTCCTCCCACAGTCCAAAGACATGCTTGTTAGGTTAACTGCTGACTCTCTGAATGTGAATGTGTCTGGTTGTCTATATGTCAGCTCTGTGATTGGCTGGTGACCAGTTCAGGATGTAACTTCGCTTCTCGTCCAATCATAGCTGGGATCATCTCCAGCACCCCCATGACCCCTAACAGGGAAAGCAATAAGAATAATGATTGGAACAAACAGATGTCCAGACGTCCTCTGGGGGACAGACAATGAGACGGAGGATAGCGTCAGTTCAAGGACGGAGCGTCTGTTTGGAGAATGTTGATCAGTCTTTTTGTTTATGTTTTATTCTCTCATGTAAATTTGAGTAACTAAATGCTCGCTTCACACGTTTAATTTTTAAACTTTCAGCCCCTCGACTTGGAGGCACACACACACACACACACACACACACACACACACACACACACACACACACCCCCACACACACACACCCACACACACACACACACACACACACACACACACAGCCTGAAGGAGGTTCAGCTGCAGATGAACGGGTTCAGTAACTGGCAGCCTGCTGAAGAAAGTGTGTGAGACTCTGCAGCTGCAGCTCATACACAAGCAGTCACACCATCCATCATCCAATCATCCATCACTCTACCTCCATCCATCCTCTTACACACTCGCTCACTCTATCCATCCAACCATCTCCTTTGCATCCATCCACCGTCACTCGGTCCATCAATCCTCTCCCTCCATACATCCATCCTTTCATCCTTTCATCCTCTCACTCATCCCTCCATCAGTCCCCTCTTCTCTCCATCAGTCCCCTCTTCTCTCCATCATCCTCCTTGTCCTCTTTCAGAATGTTTCGCTCCTTCAACTCGTCAACTCTGGAACTTGTTCTGTCGCTTTGAACTTCAAAAAGTAACAACAAAGAAACTGATCTGTTTGCTTCATTGCCCGGTTAGAGTTTCAGAAGAAATCAGTCCAGATGGAAATAAAAACTCTTCATCATCTATTGGACCAATCACAGTAAATGTCACAAAACGCCCTGAAGGGTCACCTGCGGCGTCACATGTTGACGTTGGGCCTCTGAGCCGGCTGCAGATTTTAACAACACAGAGAACAGGCTGCCGCATCGACGCTATCTTTCCCCGTGTCTCCAGCTCTAAACAGAATGAGCAAAGGATCAGGAAGAACTATTAATCTCTGACACTGACCTCTGAGAGCAAAATACATTTACAAAACTCAGCTGGTCGTTTGTTCACTTTTCTTCCGTCGTATTTTTAGCGTTCTGTAATCAGCTCAGTGAAGAGTTCTGTCCGAACGAGAGCCAAGTTCATCAAACTCAGCAGAAATGAACGCACGTTTGAGTTTCCCGAAAGACTCCTGTGGGGTCAGAGGTCACGTCAGATTAAAGGGACGGGGCCTGTCAGAGCGACTCACTGCTGTCAGGTGAATGAGGACACAGCGAGTTACAGAGCGAGTTACAGAGCGAGTTACAGAGCGAGATACAGAGCGAGTTACAGAGCGAGATACAGAGCGAGTTACAGAGCGAGTTACAGAGCGAGCTACAGAGCGAGTTACAGAGCGAGATACAGAGCGAGATACAGAGCGAGATACAGAGCGAGCTACAAAGCGAGTTACAGAGTGAGATACAGAGCGAGATACAGAGCGAGATACAGAGCGAGTTACAGAGCGAGTTACAGAGCGAGTTACAGAGTGAGCTACAGAGCGAGTTACAGAGTGAGATACAGAGTGAGCTACAAAGCGAGTTACAGAGTGAGATACAGAGCGAGATACAGAGCGAGATACAGAGCGAGTTACAGAGCGAGCTACAGAGCGAGTTACAGAGTGAGATACAGAGCGAGATACAGAGCGAGATACAGAGTGAGTTACAGAGCGAGTTACAGAGCGAGATACAGAGCGAGTTACAGAGCGAGTTACAGAGCGAGATACAGAGCGAGTTACAGAGCGAGTTACAGAGTGAGCTACAGAGCGAGATACAGAGCGAGATACAGAGTGAGTTACAGAGCGAGTTACAGAGCGAGATACAGAGCGAGTTACAGAGCGAGTTACAGAGCGAGATACAGAGCGAGTTACAGAGCGAGTTACAGAGTGAGCTACACAGCGAGTTACAGAGTGAGCTACACAGCGAGTTACACAGCGAGATACAGAGCGAGTTACAGAGCGAGTTACAGAGTGAGCTACACAGCGAGTTACACAGCGAGTTACAGAGTGAGCTACACAGCGAGTTACAGAGCGAGATACAGAGCGAGTTACAGAGTGAGCTACACAGCGAGTTACGGAGTGAGCTACACAGCGAGTTACACAGCGAGATACAGAGTGAGCTACAAAGCGAGTTACAGAGCGAGATACAGAGCGAGATACAGAGCGAGATACAGAGCGAGTTACAGAGTGAGCTACACAGCGAGTTACACAGCGAGTTACAGAGTGAGCTACACAGCGAGTTACAGAGCGAGATACAGAGTGAGCTACACAGCGAGTTACACAGCGAGTTACAGAGTGAGCTACACAGCGAGTTACACAGTGAGCTACACAGCGAGTTACACAGCGAGTTACAGAGTGAGCTACACAGCGAGTTACAGAGCGAGTTACAGAGTGAGCTACACAGCGAGTTACAGAGCGAGATACAGAGTGAGCTACACAGCGAGTTACAGAGCGAGTTACAGAGTGAGCTACACAGCGAGTTACACTGCGAGTTACAGAGTGAGCTACACAGCGAGTTACAGAGCGAGATACAGAGCGAGATACAGAGCGAGTTACAGAGTGAGTTACAGAGTGAGCTACACAGCGAGTTACAGAGCGAGATACAGAGCGAGTTACAGAGTGAGCTACACAACGAGTTACAGAGCGAGATACAGAGCGAGTTACAGAGCGAGAGAAACAGAGCGAGTTACAGAGTGAGCTACACAGCGAGTTACACAGCGAGTTACACAGCGAGATACAGAGCGAGATACAGAGTGAGTTACAAAGTGAGCTACACAGCGAGTTACACAGCGAGATACAGAGTGAGTTACAAAGTGAGCTACACAGCGAGTTACACAGCGAGTTACTCAGCGAGCAGGAATTACCATAAACGCTCGATGTTTGTGTGTGAGCGATCATCAGGTTGCCTGAGAGACGGTTAATCTCCTCTTTTAGCACTCTTCCCCTCTCGTCCTCCCTCCTTCAGTTTCTAATGATCCCTCTCTTAATGAGGACTTCTCTTCACATCAGGAACCACAGCTTCCACTTCCACCATGTTTGTTTACTTCATTTTTAGAGGAGGGGGACGACATGACAGAGAGGCTGATGGGAAACCTCATAGACCTCCAGATCAGATTTAACAGTTCTTGTTGCTTCAGTGCAGCTCTAAAGGGCAGACCATAATCACCTGCACAAGGAGAAGCCCCGCCCACTGTGTAGTCCTCTTTGTGTCCCTCTGAGGGAAAAGATGAAAAAGACCACCATCGTTAAGTCCCCGTTTGAGTTGCCCCTCTCGCTGCTCGCTGTTTCTGTTCCTCTCTGAAGCAGTTATTTAGATTTCTGCAGAACTCTTCTCCATGAACTATTTGATGGAGGGTTTTTTGATTGAACGGCTCAGTCGATGGGAGTCCAGAGCGTGGCGCCTGAAAGACGCAAACTGTGGATTTATTTTGGGGGGATATTTGAGAGTTCTTCATGAAGCTTCATTATATTGAACTCCTGAGAGGAAGTTCTCAAACATCAGAGAGATGCTTCTGAGGTGCAAACTGGAGGCGAGGACCTCCAGGTGTCATTAAAAGAACTCCACTTCATGAGACAAACCCGTTAGCTGTTAGCGTTAGCGCCTTGGCCTCTCATTACCAAGATGGCGGGTGCTTGTTCTGTGAAGGATAAGTAGGCGTCAGCGCTGGATTACTGCAGAAAAACCCAATTACAGCCGAGAGCCCCTCAGAAGGATCGAGAGGGAGAGGGTCCTTTTTCCTCCGCTGGCTTCAACTCTGACTCTTAAGAACACTCGCAGCCGTCCTGAAAACATGAGCGAGGATCACGCCATGACCATTTCCAATCAAACGTTTAGTCATGTGGTACACTGAGACGGATGGATGTTTATGAGGGGGTGGCTGTCATCTTTAGTGCTGGTCTGGGAGGGATCACAGCCCAGACTGCACCGAGAATAAGAGAGAGACATGGGAGGAAGGGGGATGGGTGAGAGAGGGGGAGGGGGGGAGAGGGGGGGGGGGGTAGGTATGCAGAGGCTTGTCAGGTGATGGAGGTGATGGAGGTGATCCCAGCTGTCATTGGACGAGAGACGGGGTTACACCCTGGACTGGTCACCAGCCAATCACAGAGCTGACATGTAGCGACAGACAACCAGACACACTCACATTCAGAGAGTCTCCAGTTAAGCTAACGAAGAGGAGTGATCCGACCTGGTCACTCGAGGGTTAACCTGCGGTCCTCTCTGTTATTCTGCCCATTTATCGCCTCGCAGCTTTAATGACCTCCTCCACAGAAAGCGAGCGGGAGCTTTGCTTCTTTTATTTGGCTCTATAAATTGGTCTTTAAGTCGACTCGCCGCTGCATTAAAAGTCTCTCATAAAGCTGCAGATGTTGTTAAACCTCCACTTCTTCATCCGCACCACCTCGCCTCTTTCTCCGCCTTCTCTTCTCGTCTCCATCCATTTGGTTGAAAGCGCGAGCTGCTCTGAAAGCTCCTGCCCCGGCTTCACATTTAGTCATTATCATTTCCCATAATTCCAGAGGTCAGCCGGCGCTCGTGTTCCCTCTTTGTGAGAGACGGTGATGAGATGAGGAAAGACGATGTCAGTATCAGGATCTCTGAAGTCCTGAGAGCTCCAGGTGACGAGCGCCTCCTCTACATGCACAGCGTCTTCCTACACGTCCGCCATGTTTTCACCCCCCGGCGTTCAGAGGAACACTTTCCATGCTGTAGTTTAGAAACCAGGAGGAAGTTTAATCTCTGCAGCAGGAGTACAGAAGTTCACCGAGGTCAGAGAACGAGGTCACAATCTGAATTTAAATGAATGCTAATATTATGATTTCTCCACGTTAGCATGATTCTGGTATGTGATGAACCTCAGAGACGCAGCATTAGCTGAGGGGATGACATCATAGCTGAGGGGATGACATCATAGCGTGTAGGCTTGAACACTGCGTCACTGCAGGTTAACATGTGAGAGATGATAACATGGTGTTTGTGTAAAGTATCTCACAGGGTGACGTTATCTATCAGAGGGAGGATCCTTTGTTAGCAGTCAGCTGTTAGCGGTCAGCTGTTAGCAGTCAGCTGTTAGCGGTCAGCTGTTAGCGGTCAGCTGTTAGCAGTCAGCTGTTAGCGGTCAGCTGTTAGCAGTCAGCTGTTAGCGGTCAGCTGTTCCACCCGGGAGGGAAAAAGGTTTTTTTGGAACGTTGAAATAAGTGAATGCAAAGTGACCTGGATACGAGTGAAGAAGGCGTTTACTAAGTCGACCAAGAACAGAGTTTAACATTCATCAGAGATTTTACCTGTGAGAGACACACACACACACACACACACACACACACACACACACACTCGTACGCCCACTCCCCTCTCTGCAGCCTCTTGTCTGTTGAGCTGATTTCCATGCGTGGGAACAAAGCATCATCATATCACATATCACGGCGTGCACTCTTACATAACCACTACACACACACACACACACACACACACACACACACACACACACACACACACACACACACACACACACACACACACACACACACATAAACTGTCATAAACGCCTCACAATCGTCAAGGAGCTCCACTTGAACGCCGCCCGCCTTCAGAGACGCTTGTTATCAACATCTGAGCGTTCCTCATTCACAGCAGCCGCTTCCTCTGATTGGTCGGCTGACCGGCCCTCCAAACACACCTCCAGGAGGCCCTCCTGAAGGTCACATGTAGCGGGTTCTCATGTGGTTCTAATGTGGACTGGGAGGACTGGGAGGAACGCCTCTGATCCAGGTCTTTGTGAAGGTGTGTTTGAATCTCTGCTCTTAATGGAAGTCTTTGAAGTCGCTAACAATACGGAGTAATCATCGCCCGTGGTCGAGCAGCTCTTGAGCCTGTTGGACGTGTGCAGAGTTAATGGTGACCTTTAACCCTCATCATGAAGAGACACACAACAAAGTCAACCCCTCTGTTAGCTGGTCTTTGTTCCTCCTCCGTCTGAGCGCTCTCTGAGAGGAGATTAACAAACAACTTTTCTCTCTGGAGATCTGTTTCTAATGTATCATATGATATACACATACACATACAGCATATGTACATATATATACACACATATATATATATATATATATATATATATATATATATATATATATATATATCATATGAAGGCCTTTTCTTTTCAAACAACATAAAAGCTTTTGGACACCTCGTACTCGCTCATCTGACAGGAAGAAGAAAACATGACAGCACGCTGAAGGCTCGCTGCATCGTTCACACACGACGTCTTAAAGATCGTGTTTTGAGTCTCACCGTGCACGCTTCACGCTGATGCATTAATATAATAATAGTTTCTAAACATCTCATAGTGACTGTTAACAATATTATAGAGTTTCTATACGGTTTGAATGGAGTCTGTAAAAGTACGGGTGATATGAAAGTCCACTTCAGTTCTCTTGTGATCTTGTAGTTCTCCTGTGATCTTGTAGTTCTCAAGTGATCTTGTAGTTCTCTTGTGATCTTGTAGTTCTCCTGTGATCTTGTAGTTCTCCCGTGATCTTGTAGTTCTCTTGTGATCTTGTAGTTCTCCTGTGATCTTGTAGTTCGCCTGTGATCTTGTAGTTCTCCTGTGATCTTGTAGTTTGCCTGTGATCTTGTAGTTTTCTTGTGATCTTGTAGTTCTCTTGGGATCTTGTAGTTTTCCTGTGATCTTGTAGTTTTCTTGTGATCTTGTAGTTCTCTTGGGATCTTGTAGTTCTCTTGTGATCTTTTAGTTCTCTTGTGATCTTGTAGTTCTCTGTGATCTTGTAGTTCTCTTGTGATCTTGTAGTTCTCCTGTGATCTTGTAGTTTTCTTGTGATCTTGTAGTTCTCTTGTGATCTTGTAGTTCTCTTGTGATCTTTTAGTTCTCTTGTGATCTTGTAGTTCTCTGTGATCTTGTAGTTCTCTTGTGATCTTGTAGTTCTCCTGTGATCTTGTAGTTCTCCTGTGATCTTGTAGTTCTCCTGTGATCTTGTAGTTCTCTTGTGATCTTGTAGTTCTCTTGTGATCTTTTAGTTCTCTTGTGATCTTGTAGTTCTCTTGTGATCTTGTAGTTCTCTGTGATCTTGTAGTTCTCTTGTGATCTTGTAGTTCTCCTGTGATCTTGTAGTTCTCCTGTGATCTTGTAGTTCTCTTGTGATCTTGTAGTTCTCTGTGATCTTGTAGTTCTCCCTCTCTCTTCCTGCTTCCTCTCCAGACCTCATTTCACCATCCTTAACTGCGGTTCACAGACTCTCTGCCAACTTGACTTTATGCTTCACAGTTAAGCAGAAGGACAAACAGTGAGGGAGCTCAGTAGAGTCAGACCTGCCTCGGTGTGTTTAAAGATCACCCCCCCCCCCCTTCCCGTCTCCTGGATGAGTCCCGCTCTCTTTTAGCCCTCTGTGTTTATTTTTGGGGAGCATATCTGCAGAGAACATCCAGTGTCAGCCCGTTTTCCTGTCTCCACCCGTCTGCTTTATAGACCTGCAGACTAATAAAACACAGGGGGGGGGGGGGGGGAGAAAGGGAGGGTGTTCTGGTGCAGAAACGAGAGTGGGACAGCTGAATAGGAATAGGATAATGTTTAAGACGATCTAATTCAGATAATTATATCACACTGTAAACGTTGTGCTCCTGAGACGGAGGAAGGTTTGATTCAGGTCATTCTTATTAGCATTAGCTTCAGAGTTAGCGTCAGGGATTTACTCCCCTCTACAATACGATGATTCATGGTTCATCATCAAATCTCTAAAACACTGTTAGCATTCTTTATTCATAGTCGACATGCACACATTTGTAGCAGCTGTTGCATCAAAGCAATCATTTAATTTAAGGTTTGTTGTGAAGAAAAGTAAATGGTTACGTTAACGATGTGGGCTGAAGTTTACTTTAGCTCATCAGATCAGGATTTACCACCCTTGGGGTCCAGACCACATAAGGGGTCCCCTGAAACGTTTGGTTATTGATCAATAAAAATATATTGTAGTGGGGCACGCTGGTGGCACAATGGATAGTGTGTGCGCCCCATGTATGGAGGCTCTCGTCTCAAGCGGGCGGCCCGGGCTCGCATCCCGCCCGTGGCCTCTTTCCTGCATGTCGTTCCCCACTCTCTCTCTCCCTGGTCTCTGACTCTACCCACTGTCCTCTCTCTCTCCCTGGTCTCTGACTCTACCCACTGTCCTCTCTCTCTCCCTGGTCTCTGACTCTACCCACTGTCCTCTCTCTCTCCCTGGTCTCTGACTCTACCCACTGTCCTCTCTCTCTCCCTGGTCTCTGACTCTACCCACTGTCCTCTCTCTCTCCCTGGTCTCTGACTCTATCCACTGTCCTCTCTCTCTCCCTGGTTTCAGACTCTATCCACTGTCCTCTCTCTCTCCCTGGTCTCTGACTCTATCCACTGTCCTCTCTCTCTCCCTGGTCTCTGACTCTATCCACTGTCCTCTCTCTCTCCCTGGTCTCTGACTCTACCCACTGTCCTCTCTCTCTCCTGGTCTCTGACTCTATCCACTGTCCTCTCTCTCCCTGGTCTCTGACTCTATCCACTGTCCTCTCTCTCTCCCTGGTTTCAGACTCTATCCACTGTCCTCTCTCTCTCTCTGGTCTCTGACTCTATCCACTGTCCTCTCTCTCTCTGGTTTCAGACTCTATCCACTGTCCTCTCTCTCTCTCTGGTCTCTGACTCTATCCACTGTCCTCTCTCTCTCTCTGGTCTCTGACTCTATCCACTGTCCTCTCTCTCTCTCTGGTCTCTGACTCTATCCACTGTCCTCTCTCTCTCTGGTTTCAGACTCTATCCACTGTCCTCTCTCTCTCTCTGGTCTCTGACTCTATCCACTGTCCTCTCTCTCTCCTGGTTTCAGACTCTATCCACTGTCCTCTCTCTCCCTGGTTTCAGACTCTATCCACTGTCCTCTCTCTCTCTGGTCTCAGACTCTATCCACTGTCCTCTCTCTCTCTCTGGTCTCAGACTCTATCCACTGTCCTCTCTCTCTCTGGTTTCAGACTCTATCCACTGTCCTCTCTCTCTCTGGTCTCAGACTCTATCCACTGTCCTCTCTCTCCCTGGTTTCAGACTCTATCCACTGTCCTCTCTCTCTCTGGTTTCAGACTCTATCCACTGTCCTCTCTCTCTCTCTGGTCTCAGACTCTATCCACTGTCCTCTCTCTCTCTCTGGTCTCTGACTCTATCCACTGTCCTCTCTCTCTCTGGTTTCAGACTCTATCCACTGTCCTCTCTCTCTCTGGTTTCAGACTCTATCCACTGTCCTCTCTCTCTCTCTGGTCTCTGACTCTATCCACTGTCCTCTCTCTCTCTCTGGTTTCAGACTCTATCCACTGTCCTCTCTCTCTCTGGTCTCAGACTCTATCCACTGTCCTCTCTCTCTCTCTGGTCTCTGACTCTATCCACTGTCCTCTCTCTCTCTGGTTTCAGACTCTATCCACTGTCCTCTCTCTCTCGGTCAGACTCTATCCACTGTCCTCTCTCTCTCTGGTTTCAGACTCTATCCACTGTCCTCTCTCTCTCTCTGGTCTCAGACTCTATCCACTGTCCTCTCTCTCACTGGTCTCTGACTCTATCCACTGTCCTCTCTCTCTGGTTTCAGACTCTATCCACTGTCCTCTCTCTCTCTGGTCTCAGACTCTATCCACTGTCCTCTCTCTCTCTGGTTTCTGACTCTATCCACTGTCCTCTCTCTCTCTGGTTTCTGACTCTATCCACTGTCCTCTCTCTCTCTGGTTTCTGACTCTATCCACTGTCCTCTCTCTCTCTGGTTTCTGACTCTATCCACTGTCCTCTCTCTCTCTGGTTTCTGACTCTATCCACTGTCCTCTCTCTCTCTGGTCTCAGACTCTATCCACTGTCCTCTCTCTCTCTGGTTTCTGACTCTATCCACTGTCCTCTCTCTCTCTGGTTCTGACTCTATCCACTGTCCTCTCTCTCTCTGGTTTCAGACTCTATCCACTGTCCTCTCTCTCTCTGGTCTCAGACTCTATCCACTGTCCTCTCTCTGCATTAAAGGCACAAAACACCCCCCCCCCCCAAAAAAAAAAAAATATTGTAGCATTGGCCTGAATTACGCTACCAGATGTTATCCAGCACGAGCTACATGCTACATGCTAAGAGCTAACAGACGTGCAGCTTTAACGCCTCGTTAATTCACGCTCACCTCGCTGTACACATCGTACTGAAACAAATCCTCTCTTTGTGAACAAATCTCATGGCAGCTTTTCTTCTTCTGTCCACAATAAGAAACATGAAATAACGTTTGGCCCCGTGTCCACCTGGCGTTTTGACCGTGACCCTGATATTTACCTGATTGGTTGTATCTGTGTGAACACACAGGTGAGTCTCCACCTCAGGGTTCTGTCCCGTGTCAAGAGAAATGATCACAACTCTACGTTTTTAAGTGTGTGTGTGTGTGTGTGTGTGTGTGTGTCGTGTGTGTGTGTGTGTGAGCTGAGCTATCGGTCTGTCACGCACAGGGCGCAGCAGGCAGCCACCCCGAGTCCCAACCAATCACAGGCCTCGCTCAGGGGAAGCGACAGGCCTCGCTTGCAGTGGTAAACCTGAGCGAGTCATTAGATGGATGTCCGGAACAATCTATCAAAAACCTGCCTCAGCAGCAGGTCACACACACACACACACACACACACACACACACACACCATATCTCTCCCATATCTACCTGCCTTGTGAGGACCCTGCTTCTTTTTTTCGGGAACGACAGACGAGGACTACCAGTTGATCCTTCAGAACTCTGCTGGATCATTGAGATATTTGCTGAAAGGTAAACAGCAGGTTCACAGGGACGGGATGAGTGTCTCAGGAAGTGTTGAATCAGTGGAAGATACTTTATTATTGTCCTTTAACCCTTCGTTGTCTGTGGTCAGTGGGTCATACAGGCGTTATCTGTAATTATTTCTGGAAGAGTCGATTTGTCTTTGGTCACTTTGTCTTGTTGTTGGGTGATTTTCCTCTCAAACTTACGACCAGTAAGTGATAGCTTTTTTTGAGAAAAAAAGCTATCACTGCATGCAGGCTCAGTGAAATTGTCAAATTACATTTTATATCAGTGTGCGCATGTCGGATCAGCAGCAAACAACCCTTTTTGCAGCAGAGACAGAGAAGAGTTAAATGAAGGAAGGAGGAGGAATGAAGGAAAGAAGGAAGGATGGAAGGAAGGAAGGACGGAGGGGAGGAAACAAGTGAGAATAAAAAAAGTGAAAGAGTCAAGAGAGATGAAAATAGGGAGACATTACAAATGTGAAACATTTACGCACACACACACACACACACACCACACACACACACGCACACACACACACTCAGAGGTCGGGCTGTCGATGATTTCCCATCATAAGGCCGTAAAGCCTAAGTGGGTGATAAATATCGTCTGAGTGATGCTTAACCCACGTCGCCTTGCTGTTTAGCCTGTTGCCATGGTGATGGAGCCGGTGGTAGGGTAGGTGTCTCTCTCTTTCTCTCTTTCTCTCTCTCTCTCTCCCCCCTCTCTCTCTCACCCCTCTCTCTCTCTCCCTCTCTCTCTCACCCCTCTCTCTCTCTCTCCCTTTCTCTCTCTCTCTCTCTGTCTCTCTCTCTCCCTCTCTCTCTCACCTCCTCCCTCTCTCTCTCACCCCCTCTCTCTCTCTCCCCTCTCTCTCTCTCCCTCTCTCTCTCACCCCTCTCTCTCTCACCCCTCTCTCTCTCTCCCTCTCTCTCTCACCCCTCTCTCTCTCTCTCCCTTTCTCTCTCTCTCTCTCTGTCTCTCTCTCTCCCTCTCTCTCTCTCTCCCCCTCTCTCTCTCACCCCTCTCTCTCTCACCCCCTCCCTCTCTCTCTCTCTCCCCCTCTCTCTCTCTCTCTGTCTCTCTCTCTCCCTCTCTCTCTCACCTCCTCCATCTCTCTCTCCCCCTTCCTCTCTTTCTCACCCCCACCTCTCTCTCTCTCCCTCTCTCTCTCTCTCCCCCTCCCTTTCTCTCTCTGTCTCTCTCTCTCCCTCTCTCTCTCACCTCCTCCCTCTCTCTCTCACCCCCTCCCTCTCTCTCTTTCCCCTCTCTCTCTCTCTCTGTCTCTCTCACCCCCACCTCTCTCACCCCCCCTCTCTCTCCCCCCCTCTCTCTCTCTCCCTCTCTCTCTCACCCCCTCTCTCTCTCTCCCTCTCTCTCTCCCCCCCTCTCTCTCTCTCCCTCTCTCTCTCACCCCCTCTCTCTCTCTCCCTCTCTCTCTCCCCCCCTCTCTCTCTCTCCCTCTCTCTCTCACCCCCCTCTCTCTCTCCCCCCTCTCTGTCTCTCTCTGTCTCTCTCTCACCCCATCCCCCTCCCCCCCCCCTCTCTTGACTCTGGTTATTACACTTTAAAGAATCCAGTCTCTCACTAATGGAGCTCCACCTGTTGACATTAAAACATGGCAGTAAATGTTGATGTGGATGTTTTACTGTAACTAATTAAATCTTAACTGCTCGGCTCTGAAACGAGCGTTTCTTTGATTGTCTCCAAGCAGCCGTTAGTGTTGGATAATTACAGAGTGAAAACAGACGCTATCTTCCGCCTCCTTTTCTGACCGTCGACACTTTCATTTCTTTCATTTAAATTCCTCGCGTGCTAATTGAACAATTCTGTATTCACCAAGTTTCACTTTCTAAGAAGAAACTTTAGCAATTAGAAACTTTAACCACATCACACTTCTCGCATCGGGGACATGACCTCAATACCCAGTTATGTTTTGTAACTCGGTGATATTTTAACCCAGCTTGGAAGGTCTTCATGAGGGGTTTAAACCAAGAACAGATTTAAGAGCACAGTTTGAGAGTCAGAGAGAGAAACCTGCATTCTCTCTGATGGCAGACAGGGGGCGATCCTGCAAAGAGTAGTCTCTCTTCAGTGTGTACGTTTACTGCTTGTAGCTATACTGCAAGCTAACGCACGCTAGCACAAGCTAACCTCCGGTGCTTGTCACCTTCCTGTCCAACAGGAAGTAGATCAACTCCACGTCCACGGGTAAAAGACAACACAAGGTTCACCCTCGTTTTAGAACGATCTTTATCCACTTGGTGTTTCTCCTCACTCTCATTATATTTTCTCTTCTTTGCTGCTACGTCCACGTCGTCATATTCACCGCTTTGAATCTCGTCCAATCACTGAATTGTATCCACTCCTAAACTCACCTGCTGCGCTGTCATTGGAGGAAACACACCAGCTCCGCCCACAAACGTCCCGAGTCAACCATCACAAAGCAGAACAGTAAAATCCAGTCAGAGGACAGAGTCTCTGCAGACACAGTCACCACCACACATGTACGGAGGCCCAGAAGGGACAACGGAGCAGCTTCACTTTAGGAGAAGTCTGTCTTTTATTTTGAAGGAACCAGCCAGCTTCACTTTAGGAGAAAACTGTCTTTTATTTTGAAGGAACCAGCCAGCTTCACTTTAGGAGAAAACTGTCTTTTATTTTGAAGGAACCAGCCAGCTTCACTTGAGGAGAAGTCTGTGTTTTATTTTGAAGGAACCAGCCAGCTTCACTTTAGGAGAAGTCTGTGTTTTATTTTGAAGGAGAAGTCTGTATTTTATTTTGAAGGAGAAGTCTGTGTTTTATTTTGAAGGAACTAGCCAGCTTCACTTGAGAAGAAGTCTGTGTTTTATTTTGAAGGAACCAGGCAGCCTTCACTTTAGGAGAAGTCTGTGTTTTATTTTGAAGGAACCAGCCAGCTTCACTTTAGGAGAAGTCTGTGTTTTATTTTGAAGGAGAAGTCTGTATTTTATTTTGAAGCAGAAGTCTGTGTTTATTTTGAAGGAACTAGCCAGCTTCACTTGAGAAGAAGTCTGTGTTTTATTTTGAAGGAACCAGGCAGCTTCACTTTAGGAGAAGTCTGTATTTTATTTTGAAGGAACCAGCCAGCTTCACTTTAGGAGAAGTCTGTATTTTATTTTGAAGGAACCAGCCAGCTTCACTTGAGGAGAAGTCTGTGTTTTATTTTGAAGGAACCAGCCAGCTTCAC
>NW_027077329.1:0-1000 GCF_963930695.1 Labrus bergylta | reverse complement strand
TGTAGAGACAGGACAGTGGACAGAGTCGGAAATCAGGGAAAGAGAGAGTGGGGAATGACATGCAGGAAAGAAGCCACAGGTGGGAAGTGGCCCCCGGCTCCTCAGCTTCCTGAAAATTTGGCCCCCTGAACAATAAAGTCGAATAGCCCTGTCTTACAGTAAAGCTCCTTTTTTGCAACCAGTCGCCCCCTGCTGGCCAATAGAAAGAATGCAGGTTTAAAACACATGTTTACGTCTTACAGTTTATGGTCTTTTCTTACAGCAACAATGTTTTTAAAATCAGATTTTAAAGCCTCATTTTTGTGATTTTGGGCTTCTTGAATAAAATCAGACGCTGCAAGAGAAAACCCAGAGCAAGGTGAACAACGTTCTTACACCTGAGAGTGAAACCAGCCGTGTTTTTACTCCCTGATTTCTTCCCTCTTTGTCTCCTCACCCCTCCCCTCCTACTCCCTCCTTTTTCCTCCTTCCTCTTCTACTTCTACTTCTACTTCTCCTGGAGGTCAGATTGTTGCAGCAGTGGTGGATGTTCAGCCTCAGAGTCAGAGCAGGGTCAAGGCTTTTTAAGTGGTGTGTGTGTGTGTGTGTGTGTGTGTGTGTGTGTGTGTGTGTGTGTGTGTGTGTGTGTGTGTGTGTGTGTGTGTGTGTGTGTGTAGCCCCCACTCTCAGGAGCAGACTGTGACATTGTGAAATGACTGCAGTAGATTGGAAATTGTGTGTGTGTGTGATTGTACTATGCGGCAGGTCGTGGGGGAGGAAGCAGCAGCAGCAGCAGAGTCGAGGTGGTGGAGGGGAGGAGGAGTGATATGGAGTGTGTGGAGGAGAAAAAAAAATGAAGAAATGGGAAATCTCAGCACCTGTTTCCAGGGCAACAGAGGTCTGAAAAACACAGGCAGGCAGGTTGGACTTTTTATTCTCCACGCTGCACTGCCCTCTGGCAACACACTGCAGACGCCTTCTAATGACTCCCAAACACACCGCCCGCCCGCCCGCCCGGCTG
>NW_027077328.1:0-10000 GCF_963930695.1 Labrus bergylta | reverse complement strand
TGTATATTTCAGCTTTAATTTTGTTTGTACACTGCAAAAAAGACGACGACTTTTAAGGAAAGACAAGTCGTTCAACCAAACTTCAGGATGTTATTTACGTCACTTAGGAACAGAGGAGACGTGTAGGAAATATTAACGTGACTGTAAAAAAAACTGTTTGATTTAACGAGAGAAAAGTCCTGAAGATGATCGAGCGGCTGCACTGTAAAAATAAACACGCACTGCGGGGTCGGTCTATGTGCTGGGCAGACACCGGGCCGGTAGCTTTGTTTTGTTTTTGTTTGTAATGTTTGAGTCTGTATATATTCACACGCTGTCACATGACTTCTAATTGTATGAAGAATCAACTGATCTATTTATGAGACGGATATCGATCATGACGCTAATTGTTGTAACGACGAGAAAAATATAAAATACTGAAGCCGACGTGTCTGATTCTCTTCTTGTTCTAAATCCACTCTGATCCTGTATTTGATCATGTCTATAAACCCCTCTATTTCAGCCCTGCTCAGAAAAGGCTGTTTCTGTGTCTGTACCTTTAAATATGTAAATGAGCTGTGTCTGACCACGCCCCCTCTCTGGAAGGGCTTGGGTGTCTCGGTCTTTCTCGCTCCATGTCCTATTGTTTACGGTGAGAAGGCAGACTCAGAGGGCAGAACAAACACCTAGCTGTGGGAGTGTCACCCACCTGGGGGAGGGGCTACTGCCCTTTGTGATGTCATGAAGGGAAAATCTCCAAACGGCCTGTTTGAGCACACATTTTCTGAAAAGTGGAGCAGGGAGAAGATGGAGAGGATGGACTTTTCTCATCATTGGGGGGTTTGAAGAAGGACTACAGACACATGTTAGAGTTAAAGGAACATGGAGAAGAGGATTTAAATAACGTGACCTCTAAAATTAAAGAAGATAAATGCACCTTTTGCTTCACATGAATATTTAAACTGTAATTGATTTAATTGGTTTTATTTGTAAATCAACCATTCATCATGATTTTTATTTATTTAACCAGGTTGGTCCCATTGAGATTAAAAACCTCTTACCTGGCCAAGACAGGCAGCAGCAAAAACACAAAGAGAGACAAAGCACAACATTTGGATTAAAATAGACTTTTATGGGCTCAGTCTACTTCCTGGACTTTCAGTCTGACTCGATAAGAGAAGACGTCCCGTGACTTTTAATCTTTAAAAAGTTTTCTCGTTAAATCGTTTTAAAGTTTGTTTCTCTTGTTCTCTTTTCATCTCTGCAGGTTACCGTACATCTGCTCTGTGATTTGACTCCGCCCCCTTCCTCCCACAATCCTCTCTGTTTTTGTTGAGTAAACTTTTTTCGGAAAGGAGGTCGAGGGGTTTCTCAGCGGGGAGACGCCGCCGCGCTCGGCTCTAATTAGCTGTCCGCTCCTTCCTGTCCCGCAGAGAGAGACAGATTAGAGAGGTGACCGCTCGCCGCTGACGGGGTCCGCCTTAACGAGATAGCGTCTGATTGGTCGGGTCGAGGGGTTAATTGAAGGAGAGGAAGTGATGAGTTCTTTAAAGAGTGGATTTAATTAAACGGAGCGCTCCGAGGGAGACGGACTGTTCTGTTTTTATTCAACTGTTTCAAACTTTATTTATAACTTCTGTTTCTGTGAGACGTTCAGGAACCTGTTCACGCTCCTCTGTTTCTGTGAGACGTTCAGGAACCTGTTCACGTTCCTCTGTTTCTGTGAGACGTTCAGGGACCTGTTCACGCTCCTGTTTCTGTGAGACGTTCAGGGACCTGTTCACGCTCCTGTTTCTGTGAGACGTTCAGGGACCTGTTCACGCTCCTCTGTTTCTGTGAGACGTTCAGGAACCTGTTCACGTTCCTCTGTTTCTGTGAGACGTTCAGGGACCTGTTCACGCTCCTGTTTCTGTGAGACGTTCAGGGACCTGTTCACGCTCCTGTTTCTGTGAGACGTTCAGGGACCTGTTCACACTCCTCCTCTGTTTCTGTGAGACGTTCAGGAACCTGTTCACGCTCCTGTTTCTGTGAGACGTTCAGGGACCTGTTCACGCTCCTGTTTCTGTGAGACGTTCAGGGACCTGTTCACGCTCCTGTTTCTGTGAGATGTTCAGGAACCTGTTCACGCTCCTGTTTCTGTGAGACGTTCAGGGACCTGTTCACGCTCCTCTGTTTCTGTGAGAGGTTCAGGGACCTGTTCACGCTCCTCTGTTTCAGTGAGACGTTCAGGGACCTGTTCACGCTCCTGCTCTGTTTCTGTGAGAGGTTCAGGGACCTGTTCACGCTCCTCCTCTGTTTCTGTGAGAGGTTCAGGGACCTGTTCACGCTCCTCTGTTTCTGTGAGAGGTTCAGGGACCTGTTCACGCTCCTCTGTTTCTGTGAGAGGTTCAGGGACCTGTTCACGCTCCTCCTCTGTTTCTGTGAGAGGTTCAGGGACCTGTTCACGCTCCTCTGTTTCTGTGAGAGGTTCAGGGACCTGTTCACGCTCCTCTGTTTCTGTGAGACGTTCAGGGACCTGTTCACGCTCCTCCTCTGTTTCTGTGAGACGTTCAGGGACCTGTTCACGCTCCTCCTCTGTTTTTGTGAGTTTACATGTTTGGTGTTCAAAAGAAGGAAATCAAACATCACATCTCAGATTCCTTCTGTCAGTATTTTATTTCTTGTCCTAAGTTGAAGTCACTGAAAGTTCCCAGCATCGTGTCCAGAGGAATTTAACCCAAAAAAGACAGGAGGAAAGTTAAAGGAGGAGTCAGTAGAAATGTTTGTAAACATTCAAACTAGGCCCCTCCTCCTCCTGAAGCTCCGCCCCCTGCAAGACGTAGTGTGTACATTTACTGCTAGTACCTACACTGCGAGCTAACGCACGCACGCAACAGGAAGTAGATCAACGCCACGTCCACGGGTTAAAGACAACACAAGGTTCACCCTCGTTTCAGAACGATCTTTATCCACTTGGTGTTTCTCCTCACTCTCATTATATTTTCTCTTCTTTGCTGCTACGTCCACGTCCGTCATATTCACTCCTAAACTCACCTGCTGCGCTGTCATTGGCTGGAGGAAACACACCAGCTCCGCCCACAAACGTCCCGAGTCAACCAGAACAAATCAGAACAGTAAAATCCAGTCAGAGGACAGAGTCTCTGCAGACACAGTCACCACCACACATGTACGGAGGCCCAGAAGGGACAGACCTCAAACTACAAATCTGAGTTCAGAGTGACAGCAAACGTTTGTTTTTAGTGATGGAAGAACTCCGATCATCTTTCTGACAGGGGAACATGAGGAGGTGAAAAGGACAGGTGAAAGGAGAGAGGAGGAGGAAGAAGAGAAACGAGAGGAGAGGGTCAGAAAGAGGGGAGAGGAAAGAGGAGATGAAAGGAGAGGAGAGAAGGGGGCGAGGAGTGACGGGAGGATTAGAGGAGGAGATAAAAGAGAGAGGGAGGGTGGAGAGGGCAGGAGGTGAAATGAAAGGAGAGATTAGAGGACGCTCGCTCCTCTGTGAACGCTGGAGTCAGGAGGGTTGTCATGGTAACAGAATATTAAACTTTGATATGATTCTAGTAAAAATCTTTGATGGATTCATTCCTCTCTGAGCTTTCAGACAGGTTGCTGATAACTGCTCTCCTATCTGACAAAATGAGGGGTGTCCAAAACGGCCGTGTGTGGGGGGAGGGGCGTGTCTTAAAAGTGCCTACCTTCTCTGGTCCAAACAAATCCAGAGCATTCAGGAGCAGAATGTAAAGTTAGAAGGAGGACATACTGGCTGCTGCATTGTTGTCAGAGAAGCCAGCACTTCAACATAGCATGTTTCCTTAATGATCAGAGAGTAAGATACCTTTATCATCTCACTCTCTACACAGCTCACTGATTGGTCCTTTAATGATCAGATAGTAAGATACCTTTATCATCTCACTCTCTACACAGCTCACTGATTGGTCCTTTAATGATCAGAGAGTAAGATACCTTCATCATCTCACTCTCTACAGAGTTCAGTGATGTTCATCATGCGGGGTTAGGGGTCAGACCGGTGAAGTCCAGAGACCCTGAGGTGAAACGATGAGTCAGCAACTTTTTAACACATCAGAGATACAAAAACAAATGTGTGACTGAAGGTCCTCACAAGTACAGAGGAACAGACAACGTGTGTGTGAGGAGAGGAGCACGATGATGTAACAGGGCTCCCTGAACGCCCCGGGAAACCAGGGGGGCGATCCCGTCTGAGCGAGAGAGAGAGAGAGGGGGGGGAGAGAGAGAGGGGGGGGGAGAGAGAGAGAGAGGGGGGAGAGAGAGAGAGGGGGGAGAGAGAGGGGGGGAGAGAGAGAGAGGGGAGAGAGAGAGGGGGGGAGAGAGAGAGAGAGGGGGGAGAGAGAGAGAGGGGGGAGAGAGAGGGGGGAGAGAGAGAGAGGGGGGAGAGAGAGAGAGGGGAGAGAGAGGAGGTAAAAGTCGGGTTACAGAGTTTAAAAAATTCACGAGTTTTTCTCCTGCAGAGGCTCGCTAAATATAGAGTGTGTGTGTGTGTGTGTGTGTGTGTGTGTGTGTGTGTGTGTGTGTGTGTGTGTGTGTGTGAGTGTGTGTGTGTGAGATGACAGAATCTGTCAGTTTGTTTTCATACATTTGTGACGACACATGTCTCTTTACTGTCCTTCAATTATCACTAAACTGAAAAACCCGACCACCGAGGACAGTGAATGCACCATCAGAGAGGACTGTCATTGTCAGACTCTGTCAGAGGACAGTGAATGCACCATCAGAGAGGACTGTCATTGTCAGACTCTGTCAGAGGACAGTGAATGCAACACCACAAAGACCATTAAATAAAATAAAAACAGAAAGCGTTACCAAAGACAGGAATGAAGAGAGGTCAGTAAACGCATCACCAGAGAGGGCGGATGAAACATCACAAGAGGACAGTAAATGCAACACAGAGAGGGGCGCCGGATGGCCTAGTGGTTATGTTGCACAACCCACATGTACGGACGCTATAGTCCCGGTCGTGGGTTCAAATCCAACCTCATCCCTTCGCTGCATGTCGTCCCCCGCTCTCTCCTTCTGACATTTCTGTTTTAACTTATCACAATGGAGGACTTGAATGCATCACAAAGGAGTGACACAACTAGGGGACCATAGAGGCATCTCTCGGGAGGACAGTGAATGCATCACCAGTCAAAGTGAAGGCGTCATGAGAGAGGACAGTGAATGCATCACCAGTCAAATCTCTGACGCAGAAACCTGGGCAAAGAACACAAAAAGGTATTGCACAGGGAGGACTTGAATGCATCACAACAAATAAACCCAAGGTTACCAGAGGAGACAGTGAATGCATCACCAGGGAGGATGATGCATTCACTGTCTGTCAGTTTAGATTAGAAACATCTACAAAGAAGACAGAAAGCGTATCTCAAGGGAGGACTTGAATGCATCGTGAGAGAGGATTCTTAAACACATCACCAAGGATCCACAAAGGCATTCGACCAGACGACAGTGAATGCATCATCAGGGAGGAAAGAAAACATTAGCAGAGCAGAGACTACACTCATCAGCAGAGGGGACATTAAAGGCATCACGAGGAGATGTTGATACCACGATATCATGAGAGAGAGGACAGTGAAGGCGTCATGAGAGAGAGGACAGTGAAGGCGTCATGAGAGAGGACAGTGAAGGCGTCATGAGAGAGGACAGTGAAGGCGTCATGAGAGAGAGGACAGTGAAGGCGTCATGAGAGAGAGGACAGTGAAGGCGTCATGAGAGGACAGTGAAGGCGTCATGAGAGAGGACAGTGAAGGCGTCATGAGAGAGGACAGTGAAGGCGTCATGAGAGAGAGGACAGTGAAGGCGTCATGAGAGAGAGGACAGTGAAGGCGTCATGAGAGAGAGGACAGTGAAGGCGTCATGAGAGAGGACAGTGAAGGCGTCATGAGAGAGGACAGTGAGGCGTCATGAGAGAGAGGACAGTGAAGGCGTCATGAGAGAGAGACAGTGAAGGCGTCATGAGAGAGAGGACAGTGAAGGCGTCATGAGAGAGGACAGTGAAGGCGTCATGAGAGAGAGGACAGTGAAGGCGTCATGAGAGAGGACAGTGAAGGCGTCATGAGAGAGGACAGTGAAGGCGTCATGAGAGAGGACAGTGAAGGCGTCATGAGAGAGAGGACAGTGAAGGCGTCATGAGAGAGGACAGTGAAGGCGTCATGAGAGAGAGGACAGTGAAGGCGTCATGAGAGAGGACAGTGAAGGCGTCATGAGAGAGAGGACAGTGAAGGCGTCATGAGAGAGAGGACAGTGAAGGCGTCATGAGAGAGGACAGTGGAAGGCGTCATGAGAGAGAGGACAGTTGAAGGCGTCATGAGAGAGAGGACAGTGAAGGCGTCATGAGAGAGGACAGTGAGGCGTCATGAGAGAGAGGACAGTGAAGGCGTCATGAGAGAGGACAGTGAAGGCGTCATGAGAGAGGACAGTGAAGGGCGTCATGAGAGAGGACAGTGAAGGCGTCATGAGAGAGAGGACAGTGAAGGCGTCATGAGAGAGGGACAGTGAAGGCGTCATAGAGAGAGAGGACAGTGAAGGCGTCATGAGAGAGGACAGTGAAGGCGTCATGAGAGAGAGGACAGTGAAGGCGTCATGAGAGAGAGGACAGTGAAGAGCGTCATGAGAGAGAGGACAGTGAAGGCGTCATGAGAAAGAGGACAGTGAAGGCGTCATGAGAGAGGACAGTGAAGGCGTCATGAGAGAGGACAGTGAAGGCGTCATGAGAGAGAGGACAGTGAAGGCGTCATGAGAGAGAGGACAGTGAAGGCGTCATGAGAGAGAGGACAGTGAAGGCGTCATGAGAGAGGACAGTGAAGGCGTCATGAGAGAGAGGACAGTGAAGGCGTCATGAGAGAGAGGACAGTGAAGGCGTCATGAGAGAGAGGACAGTGAAGGCGTCATGAGAGAGGACAGTGAAGGCGTCATGAGAGAGAGGACAGTGAAGGCGTCATGGAGAGAGGACAGTGAAGGCGTCATGAGAGAGAGGACAGTGAAGGCGTCATGAGAGAGAGGACAGTGAAGGCGTCATGAGAGAGGACAGTGAAGGCGTCATGAGAGAGAGGACAGTGAAGGCGTCATGAGAGAGGACAGTGAAGGCGTCATGAGAGAGGACAGTGCAAGGCGTCATGAGAGAGGACAGTGAAGGCGTCATGAGAGAGAGGACAGTGAAGGCATCCTTTTTTTTTTCTGACTGAACTCAAATAAACCTTTATACTCAAAGCTTTTAACGGGACACACACAGACAGACACACACACACACACACACACCACACACACTGTGGGCCCCCAGAGGCCTCATGTATTGATTGGACTCTCAGTGTGTGTAATGAGAGACGCTGCGTTTGTTTTTAGCTTCAGAGTGGGAGGAGAGAGATGTGGCACTGCGGCAACAAACATGCACACACACACACACACACACACACACACACACACACACACACACACACACACACACACACACACACACACACACACACACACAGGTCTAATCAGAGCTGTGAGTGGTGTAGGAGGCAGTAATTGAGAAGAAGCAGCCTGAGGTCTGATTACACAACACTCTCTTTATGTCTTTTATCTTTTCTTTAGTTTCTGTCTCAATCTTTAAAGCATGCTAACACAAGCTAACCAACATGCTAACACATGCTAACACAAGCTAACACATGCTAACACAAGCTAACACATGCTAACAAGCTAACACATGCCTAACCACATGCTAACACAAGCTAACACATGCTAACACAAGCTAACCGCCGGTGTCCATCACTTCCTGTCCAACAGGAAGTAGACCAAGTCCGCGGTCCACGGGTAAAAGACCAACACAAGGGCCGTATCTGACTTGCCAAGTACATACTAAATCTTTCACACACACACACACACACACACACACACACACACACACACACACACACACTTCACAGTCTGTGTTTTCTGCTGGACTTTAGAGTTCTCCTTGGATCAAATCTTCTGTTTGTTAGTCTTCAGTCTGTAAGGACTCGGGTTGGGAACCGGAGGGTCGCCGGTTCAAATCCCCCAAATCCTCCTCTACACACTGTCTGAATGGATGCAGGTTTTTAATCTACTATCATTCAAAATAAGAGATGGTCGTGGTATAGAATATCTACTGAGACTTCTACTGAGACTTTGTGTTTGGTGTTTTGTAGCCTGATGAAGTCTTCAGATTTCTGTCCCGCTGTCCTTCAGGTGGCGCTCCTCGTGTGGCTCTGCGCTCACAGCCTGAATGAGACCGACGACGTAGAATTCTTTTCATGTTTCGTATCAGAGATAATTCCCTGATGAACTAAAAACTACAGAACAGACTGAGACATTATTCTCTAAACACTCACTATTCCAGCTCCTGCTTCCACATGTTCCTGCGTTGTTACACACACACAGGCTGTTCCTGAACGCAGCACGCTGATGCAAACGAGTGTTTAGTTAAACAAAACACGGCGAGCATCCCAGCTGGCAGACACGGCTCGTCTCCCGACACGCCCGACAGCCGAACACGATCTGAATCTGGGGCTGGAGCCAAAGCGGAGCAGACTGTCGGCTCAGCGTGTCACACCCACTGATCCACAGGTAGATAAGACCGACAGGAAGACACAACATAATGGAGCTGTCTGAGGCTGAAAGAGGCCCTGAACGCCTCGTGGACAGATCCGCGGAGCTGAAGTCACATGAAACACAAACACAGATCAGCGGGTCGGAGAGAGACGGTTCCTTTCACTCCTCACGTTCAGAAAGTAGAAAAGAAACGGATTCAAACGTTTTCGAAACCCACAAACTAAAGAAGTGAGGAATGAGGAGCCACAGGGATGATAAGAGCTTCTTCTTCCTGATCCTTCACAACGAATATGAACCCTGCACGCTGCACAAACAACAAATCAACCTATCTAACACCAAGCATAATTATTATTATTAACACGCTACCTGCAGAAACTTCAGACTTGATATTACTGAGGGATGTTCAGTTGTCTTCCTCATCTAAAGGTCAGAAAACAGTCAAGATTGATTTACAATTTATTTAAAGTCTTTCTGTGATTTTTTCACTCTTAAATGTATAAATCAAGTCTCTCCTCTGAAAATAACTCTGTGAGTCATGACTGTCTACAATGGGTGTAACACCCGAGTCCACTGTCTGTGATGTTTTCACAGTTTTCAGAGTCCTATCTTCTAGTTGTTTACATCGCCAGGACGGCCGGCTGACTCCTCCCCTCGTGTATAAAAGTTGTAATTGAGGGACTAGAGAAAAGAAGAATAACATACTGTACTCACTGCTTAACTGTGTTTCTAGATCACGCTCATTTCAGGTAAATTTACATGCAGTGTGAAGATACCAGCTTAATAAAGATCGCTAGCATTAGCATGCTAACACAACATTGCAGCGCCAGTTGTTTTGGTTTCATGCTGGTGCTCAAGGGCGACATCTGCTGGATCAAAACTTCACTACATAAAGACTAGATAATAAACGGCTCACAGAGGTCAGACTGAAGTGTTTATCTCGTCTGTACAGATAATCCAGACGGATCAGGTGACACACACAGGCAGGTTGTAGAGTCGAGGTAGACAGAGCAGAGACGAGATGGACAGGTGATGTGACAGGTCGGAGCGCACACACACACACATGTGATCATGTGCTGTGCGTGTGTGACAGCGAGAGCCGACACAAAGTGAGGATCAGACGAGCAGACAGGCAGACCACAGACGGCCTCGGGTTCAACGGGACCCCAAAAACTTTTCCACCGACAAACGCCGAGTCCCAAATCACTCACCGCTCACTAGAGAGGGAACACTCGCGTTCTGTAGCGGTGTCTGGACTCTGAGAGAGCGTCCTCATCGCCCCGCTCTACACCGTGGTTAAACGTCAATTATAAACTTTCTCACTCAGCATCCATTTACAGATTTGAGGATCTCCTGATTTAAAATGGTTATTTAATGTTCCTGTTGAAAAGTTGATGCAGCTTTTTTTTGAAGATTTATTTTTGGGCTTTTAGGACAA
>NW_027077327.1:10000-30452 GCF_963930695.1 Labrus bergylta | reverse complement strand
AGACAGAGAGAGAGACAGAGAGAGAGAGAGAGAGAGAGAGAGACAGAGAGAGAGACAGAGAGACAGAGAGAGAGACAGAGAGAGAGAGAGAGAGACAGAGAGAGAGACAGAGAGAGAGAGAGAGAGAGACAGAGAGAGAGAGACAGAGAGACAGAGAGACAGAGAGAGAGACAGAGAGAGAGAGACAGAGAGACAGAGAGACAGAGAGAGAGACAGAGAGAGAGACAGAGAGAGAGAGAGAGAGAGACAGAGAGAGAGACAGAGAGAGACAATCGTTTGTTGATTAGAATTGTTCTGTACTGCTTTGGCAACATGGATGCTGATCTGTCAGTAAAGCTCATTTGAAGAAGTAAAATAAAAACACCCCTGTGAGCGTCACGATTTTAGGAAGATGAGATGAATGTACAGAATGTGTTTGTGGAAACATGTCAAATATTTGTTTTATAAATAAAGTGAGGACGCTCAATCACAGATCACTGCTGTTTGCTTCTGTGACTGGAAACAGATTGATTTACTTTATGGATTCATTTGGACTAAAATGATCTTTTCACACAGTCAGCAGCGCAGCATTTAATACCTTTATATAAATATAAAAAGAACCCAACCGAAGAGGAGCTGAGGAGTGAAGAAGGTTTCAGTGTTGTTGTGTAGAGGAAGACGCCCCCTGCTGGTGGATGGATGCTCTCACAGACTAACGGCTGACTGTAAGAAAGTAAATGTTTCACCACACAGTGACCACGCCTTCATCTAAAGGTAGCCCGTACAGATTCATACCTTTAGTTACTCACTCATTAGATTCAGTCTCTTCTTCATGTCTTCATTAGGATTTATTTAGAAATAATGCAGTAGTGATTTGAACACGGTTGCTATACAGCCCTTAAAATATGGATACTGCCCTCGTGTGGCCATTGTACATCACTACAAAATACAGTTGTGTGTTTTTAGATTATTTTTTATGTAAAAGGGGGTAAATGGAAAGCTAACTTTATTTGGAGCATGTTTAGATTTATTGATGACTGAGTTCACATGCTCTCCCCTCCCCCCTCCTCTCCCCCTCCCCTCCCCTCCTCCCCCCTACTCTCCTCCTCCTCTCCTCTCCCCCCCCTCTCTGCTATTCCCCCTCCCCCCTCCCCCTCCCCTCCTCTAGCTGCTGCTGCTGCTGGATGTTGCGTTGTGAAGGTCGGTAGCGGAGCGTCTGTTCAGTCAGATGGAGATGGCGGTGATTAGAGACTAAATTTGGAAGGCAAAGACACCATCCACCTCCCTGAGCCTCCCGCTGCAGAAAGGACTCCCACTCGGACTGCTGTAAAAACAAACAAAAGAGAAAAGAGGCGGGGGAGGCTGACGAGAGAGAGAGAGAGAGAGAGAGAGAGAGAGAGAGAGCAGGTAAAGGTCCGTTAATAACCTGTTGTTGTGTTTCCGTCAGACGGAGGACGAGCTGAAACAAAAACATCATGTAGAAGCCAGATTTGAACATTTCTTGATTTATATTTGGATGGTTTTCAGTTTGATTTGAGGAGAGAAACCTGAACATCAGAGCATCTTTGTGTGCTCCTCTCCATGAGTCCATTTCTGTCAATGACCACAGTATTTTATTTCTAACAGTAGAAACACGTGATGTTGACGTGTTTAATCTGAAGATTCATTCGATGGTTTCTGCCTGAAGGGATTTTTCTTCCTCTTTAAACTCATCATAATTTGATTTAAAAAACTGAGGCTGCAGCCTTATTTTCAAACGCAGTATGTAGGAGTTGTCAGGTTACTGAGCAGAGTTTCAGCTGCTGGGAGGACAGACGTGTGTTTACTCTGAATCAACAAGATGACACTTTGCATGATACAGCTACATTATTATTTCAACAACAAGACATTTATCGCGAAACATTTTTTTAATGATTGCTCAATCAATCTATTAGTGCAAAAATAGAAAATGAATTGTCGACTGTAATGCTAACAAATGAATGGTTTCAGTGATGATTTGGAACAATGGTTGGTTCTAGTTTCTTTAACGGATGATTTACTGCTCTTTCCATCTTTTATGGTCCTAAATGTGTCCTTGGATTTTAGACTTTTAGTTGGCCAGCTCATCACTCTGGGGGCCTTGAAATTGTGATTACTTTAGTTTTTGTTTCTTTTTACATATAAAGGATAAGGGTTGTTTATCAACAGGCTTCATAAAGAACTGATATTCCTTTTTGAATATCAGGTGCCTTTTAAATATTCTTTATGATCCCACTCCATCCAATATTGTTTTACTGTCTCTTTATGCAGAAAAGGTTTTTGACCGGGTGGAGTGGGATGATCTGTTTTGTTGAACCTCTCCCTGATTGGTAAGGGTCCATACAATGAAGAGGAACATATTGCCTAGGTTTTTCTGTTTCAAAATCTCCCTGTGTTTCTGACCAAATGTTTCTTAAGCTCCATATGAAGTCTTATATCAGGTTTATGGATTAACAAAACCCTGCGTGTATGGAAATATATCCAGCAGAGACCTCGTGCTTATGGTGGTCTGGTACTCCCTCATCTTCTTTATTGGGCTGACAATATTAGAGCACTGGTATTGGATGTGAGATGTAAACACCTCTGATTAATGTCATAATATTGTCTCTGCAGGATCTCTGGCAAACAAATGTGGTATCCCTAGATCTAATTTTCATACATATCTACAACTGCGGAGCTTTGTGGCCTCACACTGTTATTGTTGTATCTCTAACATCCCTGTTAGATTTTCAAAATGGGGACAGACTTCAAGCAGATTATCTTAACCTTCTCCACCAATATCATTCTGTACCTTTAATTCCACTTAAAACACATGAGCACATTTCAGATGAAACCTGGGAGACAATTATTCAAAGAATTTACACATCTGTCGACGACATGTACAATTTAAAATAGTTCACTCATTTTTGAAAGGAGAGAGTGTGTAGAATTAGAGCACATCTGGACTCCACTTCCATCAATCAATCAACCAATTAATCAATCTTTATTGATGTGTGTGTCTCTTTGCAGATCTTTCCTCTCCTCCCAGGCATGAAGCAGTGATTATTTTTAACATGAACAATCCCATGAAGGTGTAACTGATAGTATAAAGAGGGGTGCTTGTGTATATGTGTGTATATGTGTGTATGTGTGTGTAAGGGTGTATACCTGAAGTGCTGAGATGGGCTCGGTGGGAGCGGAGCGCCGCAGGCCCACACCGGTCCAGACGCCCGAGGAGAGGGAGGTGTGGAGGGATGGAGGACGAATTGGATGGAGGGATGCAGGGAGGGAGGGGAGAGAGAGTGGCGTGGTGCAGAGCTTCAGCTTTGACTCGTACCAGCTGGAGGAGGACGAGATCAGTAAAAACGCCCCTGAGAGAGGAGTGCTGGCTCTGTCTGAGCCAGGTGAGACTTTCTATTCTTACTGTATGTGTGTGACAGTAAAATCTGAATATCATGAACAATACATAAATGTTTTAATGTTTTATATTTTATATGTCATGAATAACTTGTTGGCCTTTTGCTGTTTTTTTAAATTCAACCTTAAGAAATATACCTATAGCCTATATACAGATGCAGTCACACCTAACAGCTTAAGTTAGCTTATGTTAGCATTTAGCTTCCTTCTGATAAAATATATTAGACTTACCCTTACTAGCCCTAACCCCCAGGTATACACTAAAACTAATAATACTGAAGCTAAGCTAGCAGTGCTAACTCTGCTGCTGCATTAGCTGCTCTGTAACTGAAGCTAAGCTAGCAGTGCCGCTGGTTTAGCCTTATTTATCCTTATTAGCTGCAGATCCTATTTTCAGACTTCAAACAGGTGTATTGAAGGGTTCCGATTGGTTCTTCATTTTAATATTAACTGTTTTCTTCTGTTAGACTTCGAGGAGCCAATCCCTGATGACCGTTACCATGGTATATACTTTGCGATGCTGTTAGCTGGAGTTGGCTTCCTGCTTCCCTACAACAGCTTCATCACTGATGTGGACTACCTGCACCACAAGTTTCAAGGTGTTGACATTACACATGTTTGCCGACCTGCTTTATATGAGCAGCCGTCCAATAAGACTGTAGACTTTATTGTCCCCATGGGGAAATGTCTGTCTAAACAGACAAGTCCCACCAAAGAACATACATAGACAGAACACAGAGTGTAACACAAACAGAGTAAGACAAGAGTCAAGAGTTCCCTCTCCGGCCTGTTCAGTGAGGCGAGCTATTCTGCACCTCAGTGCTCTATACATCCGTCCTGAGGGAAGTGGGGGGAGGTGAGTGTTCAGTGGGTGTGTGATGTCCTCTTCTATTGAGGTTGCAATTGTGTGATGGCCCTGTTAGGTTGGGAGTGGGGAGACAGTGGTGAGTTTGGCCTTGTTTTTTACAGATAACATGTTGAAGAAGCAGGTGGAGCAGTACAGTAAGATGGGCTGGATCATGCTCTGATAGAGCAGCAGGAGGAAACAGGGGGCAACATTGAGTCCTTTCAGTTTGAGGATGACTGTCAAGTTCTGTGTTTTTGTGACCACAACTCTGCCCAAACTTGAAAAACTGCTTGATCAACTGCTGAAGGATGCAAAGGACAACTCAATTCTTATTCTTTGATTTTTATTTTCTTGAAGATGGTTTTGGGTTTGATGGTTTCAATGGACGTAAACAGAATGATGGAATATGAGGGAATGGAATAGGTTGATAACCTTCAAGATAAACAGAAAAGACATGCATTAGTCTCAAACAAATCCCAATCAACATTTCCCCTCAAAGTTTTCCTAAAGAATAAATGTTACCGTTACTTGATTCTCAAACAAACAAAGTCATTCAAATTAACCAAGGATCTCAAACCAATATAATGATTAAAGTAACAATATACATACTTAATCATTAAATTCACATAAAGTTTCAACAAAATGCATACCATACCACTGAGTGAAGTTTGTGATAGTCCAGGACAGAGATTTTGTCGGTGAGCATGGCAATGATGGCTGTGTCGTGTGAGTGTTTGAGGCATGTGGTGGTGGGTGACGGGCTCAGTTTCACAATAACCATGTCGTATCACTAACGTTAAAGAACCCCCACATGACTGACTTTTAGCCTTGACTTACTGAACACACCCCATTGAACACGTTAGCCTTTCGTGACTCGTAGTGACTCAACTTAATGTGACATCACACAGAGAGACACCAATATCACATTGTTGCAGTTTCGGTGTTACAGTTTTATCCAATCGTTAACACACTAAAATGACATGCATAGCACAATTATTTAAACTGACACACAGAGAGCAAAACTTCTTCTGAAGTCTCCAAAAGTCTAAACACATTTTCTGCTTTACACACATTTTGCAATTCAAAATGGCACTTTTTAAATGCACTGAACACGGTTCTCTGCATAAGACACAACAATCTGACATAAAGTCACATGTTTGCCATTTCAAAACACTGCCATTCAAAATGACACTACATGAGCTAATTGGCCAATGTATGTGCCACCTGGCCAAACACCTCAATGGTTAATTGTTATCACTTCAATCAGGAAGTAAGTACTATGAAAAGACCACAAGTGAGCACCTTTTTTTTTACAACAAGAAGGGAAGACGTTGCAGAGAGAGGAAGAGAAGAGGGAGGGTGAGAATGAGAGGGGGAGGAAGAGTGAGAGGTATTGGTAGAGCTGGTAGAGGAAGAGTGAGAGGTAGAGGTAGAGCTGGTAGAGGAAGAGTGAGAGGTAGAGGAAGAGCTGGTAGAGGAAGAGTGAGAGGTAGAGGAAGAGCTGGTAGAGGAAGAGTGAGAGGTAGAGCTGGTAGAGGAAGAGTGAGAGGTAGAGGAAGAGCTGGTAGAGGAAGAGTGAGAGGTAGAGCTGGTAGTAGAGGAAGAGCTGGTAGAGGAAGAGTGAGAGGTAGAGGAAGAGCTGGTAGAGGAAGAGTGAGAGGTAGAGGAAGAGCTGGTAGAGGAAGAGTGAGAGGTAGAGGAAGAGTGAGAGGTAGAGGAAGAGTGAGAGGTAGAGGTAGAGCTGGTAGAGGAAGAGTGAGAGGTAGAGGTAGAGCTGGTAGAGGAAGAGTGAGAGGTAGAGGTAGAGCTGGTAGAGGAAGAGTGAGAGGTAGAGGAAGAGCTGGTAGAGGAAGAGTGAGAGGTAGAGGAAGAGCTGGTAGAGGAAGAGTGAGAGGTAGAGGAAGAGTGAGAGGTAGAGGAAGAGTGGAGGAAGAGTGAGAGGTAGAGGTAGAGCTGGTAGAGGAAGAGGTAGAGGAAGAGCTGGTAGAGGAAGAGTGAGAGGTAGAGGAAGAGTGAGAGGTAGAGGAAGAGCTGGTAGAGGAAGAGTGAGAGGTAGAGGTAGAGCTGGTAGAGGAAGAGTGAGAGGTAGAGGAAGAGCTGGTAGAGGAAGAGTGAGAGGTAGAGGAAGAGCTGGTAGAGGAAGAGCTGGTAGAGGAAGAGTGAGAGGTAGAGGAAGAGCTGGTAGAGGAAGAGCTGGTAGAGGAAGAGTGAGAGGTAGAGGAAGAGTGAGAGGTAGAGGAAGAGTGAGAGGTAGAGGAAGAGTGAGAGGTAGAGGAAGAGTGAGAGGTAGAGGTAGAGCTGGTAGAGGAAGAGTGAGAGGTAGAGGTAGAGCTGGTAGAGGAAGAGTGAGAGGTAGAGGAAGAGCTGGTAGAGGAAGAGTGAGAGGTAGAGGAAGAGCTGGTAGAGGAAGAGCTGGTAGAGGAAGAGTGAGAGGTAGAGGAAGAGCTGGTAGAGGAAGAGTGAGAGGTAGAGGAAGAGTGAGAGGTAGAGGAAGAGTGAGAGGTAGAGGTAGAGCTGGTAGAGGAAGAGTGAGAGGTAGAGGTAGAGCTGGTAGAGGAAGAGTGAGAGGTAGAGGAAGAGCTGGTAGAGGAAGAGTGAGAGGTAGAGGTAGAGCTGGTAGAGGAAGAGTGAGAGGTAGAGGTAGAGCTGGTAGAGGAAGAGTGAGAGGTAGAGGAAGAGCTGGTAGAGGAAGAGTGAGAGGTAGAGGAAGAGCTGGTAGAGGAAGAGTGAGAGGTAGAGGAAGAGTGAGAGGTAGAGGAAGAGCTGGTAGAGGAAGAGTGAGAGGTAGAGGTAGAGCTGGTAGAGGAAGAGTGAGAGGTAGAGGAAGAGCTGGTAGAGGAAGAGTGAGAGGTAGAGGAAGAGTGAGAGGTAGAGGAAGAGCTGGTAGAGGAAGAGTGAGAGGTAGAGGAAGAGCTGGTAGAGGAAGAGTGAGAGGTAGAGGAAGAGTGAGAGGTAGAGGAAGAGCTGGTAGAGGAAGAGTGAGAGGTAGAGGTAGAGCTGGTAGAGGAAGAGTGAGAGGTAGAGGAAGAGCTGGTAGAGGAAGAGTGAGAGGTAGAGGAAGAGCTGGTAGAGGAAGAGCTGGTAGAGGAAGAGTGAGAGGTAGAGGAAGAGCTGGTAGAGGAAGAGTGAGAGGTAGAGGAAGAGCTGGTAGAGGAAGAGCTGGTAGAGGAAGAGTGAGAGGTAGAGGAAGAGCTGGTAGAGGAAGAGTGAGAGGTAGAGGAAGAGCTGGTAGAGGAAGAGCTGGTAGAGGAAGAGTGAGAGGTAGAGGAAGAGCTGGTAGAGGAAGAGTGAGAGGTAGAGGAAGAGCTGGTAGAGGAAGAGTGAGAGGTAGAGGTAGAGCTGGTAGAGGAAGAGTGAGAGGTAGAGGAAGAGCTGGTAGAGGAAGAGGTAGAGCTGGTAGAGGAAGAGTGAGAGGTAGAGGTAGAGCTGGTAGAGGAAGAGTGAGAGGTAGAGGAAGAGTGAGAGGTAGAGGAAGAGTGAGAGGTAGAGGTAGAGCTGGTAGAGGAAGAGTGAGAGGTAGAGGTAGAGCTGGTAGAGGAAGAGTGAGAGGTAGAGGTAGAGCTGGTAGAGGAAGAGTGAGAGGTAGAGGTAGAGCTGGTAGAGGAAGAGTGAGAGGTAGAGGTAGAGCTGGTAGAGGAAGAGTGAGAGGTAGAGGAAGAGCTGGTAGAGGAAGAGTGAGAGGTAGAGGAAGAGCTGGTAGAGGAAGAGTGAGAGGTAGAGGAAGAGTGAGAGGTAGAGGAAGAGTGGAGGAAGAGTGAGAGGTAGAGGTAGAGCTGGTAGAGGAAGAGGTAGAGGAAGAGCTGGTAGAGGAAGAGTGAGAGGTAGAGGAAGAGTGAGAGGTAGAGGAAGAGCTGGTAGAGGAAGAGTGAGAGGTAGAGGTAGAGCTGGTAGAGGAAGAGTGAGAGGTAGAGGAAGAGCTGGTAGAGGAAGAGTGAGAGGTAGAGGAAGAGCTGGTAGAGGAAGAGCTGGTAGAGGAAGAGTGAGAGGTAGAGGAAGAGCTGGTAGAGGAAGAGCTGGTAGAGGAAGAGTGAGAGGTAGAGGAAGAGTGAGAGGTAGAGGAAGAGTGAGAGGTAGAGGAAGAGTGAGAGGTAGAGGAAGAGTGAGAGGTAGAGGTAGAGCTGGTAGAGGAAGAGTGAGAGGTAGAGGTAGAGCTGGTAGAGGAAGAGTGAGAGGTAGAGGAAGAGCTGGTAGAGGAAGAGTGAGAGGTAGAGGAAGAGCTGGTAGAGGAAGAGCTGGTAGAGGAAGAGTGAGAGGTAGAGGAAGAGCTGGTAGAGGAAGAGTGAGAGGTAGAGGAAGAGTGAGAGGTAGAGGAAGAGTGAGAGGTAGAGGTAGAGCTGGTAGAGGAAGAGTGAGAGGTAGAGGTAGAGCTGGTAGAGGAAGAGTGAGAGGTAGAGGAAGAGCTGGTAGAGGAAGAGTGAGAGGTAGAGGTAGAGCTGGTAGAGGAAGAGTGAGAGGTAGAGGTAGAGCTGGTAGAGGAAGAGTGAGAGGTAGAGGAAGAGCTGGTAGAGGAAGAGTGAGAGGTAGAGGAAGAGCTGGTAGAGGAAGAGTGAGAGGTAGAGGAAGAGTGAGAGGTAGAGGAAGAGCTGGTAGAGGAAGAGTGAGAGGTAGAGGTAGAGCTGGTAGAGGAAGAGTGAGAGGTAGAGGAAGAGCTGGTAGAGGAAGAGTGAGAGGTAGAGGAAGAGTGAGAGGTAGAGGAAGAGCTGGTAGAGGAAGAGTGAGAGGTAGAGGAAGAGCTGGTAGAGGAAGAGTGAGAGGTAGAGGAAGAGTGAGAGGTAGAGGAAGAGCTGGTAGAGGAAGAGTGAGAGGTAGAGGTAGAGCTGGTAGAGGAAGAGTGAGAGGTAGAGGAAGAGCTGGTAGAGGAAGAGTGAGAGGTAGAGGAAGAGCTGGTAGAGGAAGAGCTGGTAGAGGAAGAGTGAGAGGTAGAGGAAGAGCTGGTAGAGGAAGAGTGAGAGGTAGAGGAAGAGCTGGTAGAGGAAGAGCTGGTAGAGGAAGAGTGAGAGGTAGAGGAAGAGCTGGTAGAGGAAGAGTGAGAGGTAGAGGAAGAGCTGGTAGAGGAAGAGCTGGTAGAGGAAGAGTGAGAGGTAGAGGAAGAGCTGGTAGAGGAAGAGTGAGAGGTAGAGGAAGAGCTGGTAGAGGAAGAGTGAGAGGTAGAGGTAGAGCTGGTAGAGGAAGAGTGAGAGGTAGAGGAAGAGCTGGTAGAGGAAGAGGTAGAGCTGGTAGAGGAAGAGTGAGAGGTAGAGGTAGAGCTGGTAGAGGAAGAGTGAGAGGTAGAGGAAGAGTGAGAGGTAGAGGAAGAGTGAGAGGTAGAGGTAGAGCTGGTAGAGGAAGAGTGAGAGGTAGAGGTAGAGCTGGTAGAGGAAGAGTGAGAGGTAGAGGTAGAGCTGGTAGAGGAAGAGTGAGAGGTAGAGGTAGAGCTGGTAGAGGAAGAGTGAGAGGTAGAGGAAGAGCTGGTAGAGGAAGAGTGAGAGGTAGAGGAAGAGTGAGAGGTAGAGGAAGAGCTGGTAGAGGAAGAGTGAGAGGTAGAGGAAGAGCTGGTAGAGGAAGAGTGAGAGGTAGAGGAAGAGTGAGAGGTAGAGGAAGAGCTGGTAGAGGAAGAGTGAGAGGTAGAGGAAGAGTGAGAGGTAGAGGAAGAGCTGGTAGAGGAAGAGTGAGAGGTAGAGGAAGAGCTGGTAGAGGAAGAGCTGGTAGAGGAAGAGTGAGAGGTAGAGGAAGAGCTGGTAGAGGAAGAGTGAGAGGTAGAGGAAGAGCTGGTAGAGGAAGAGCTGGTAGAGGAAGAGTGAGAGGTAGAGGAAGAGCTGGTAGAGGAAGAGTGAGAGGTAGAGGAAGAGCTGGTAGAGGAAGAGCTGGTAGAGGAAGAGTGAGAGGTAGAGGAAGAGCTGGTAGAGGAAGAGTGAGAGGTAGAGGAAGAGCTGGTAGAGGAAGAGTGAGAGGTAGAGGTAGAGCTGGTAGAGGAAGAGTGAGAGGTAGAGGAAGAGCTGGTAGAGGAAGAGGTAGAGCTGGTAGAGGAAGAGTGAGAGGTAGAGGTAGAGCTGGTAGAGGAAGAGTGAGAGGTAGAGGAAGAGTGAGAGGTAGAGGAAGAGTGAGAGGTAGAGGTAGAGCTGGTAGAGGAAGAGTGAGAGGTAGAGGTAGAGCTGGTAGAGGAAGAGTGAGAGGTAGAGGTAGAGCTGGTAGAGGAAGAGTGAGAGGTAGAGGTAGAGCTGGTAGAGGAAGAGTGAGAGGTAGAGGTAGAGCTGGTAGAGGAAGAGTGAGAGGTAGAGGAAGAGCTGGTAGAGGAAGAGTGAGAGGTAGAGGAAGAGTGAGAGGTAGAGGTAGAGCTGGTAGAGGAAGAGTGAGAGGTAGAGGAAGAGTGAGAGGTAGAGGAAGAGCTGGTAGAGGAAGAGTGAGAGGTAGAGGTAGAGCTGGTAGAGGAAGAGTGAGAGGTAGAGGAAGAGCTGGTAGAGGAAGAGCTGGTAGAGGAAGAGTGAGAGGTAGAGGAAGAGCTGGTAGAGGAAGAGTGAGAGGTAGAGGAAGAGCTGGTAGAGGAAGAGCTGGTAGAGGAAGAGTGAGAGGTAGAGGAAGAGCTGGTAGAGGAAGAGTGAGAGGTAGAGGAAGAGCTGGTAGAGGAAGAGCTGGTAGAGGAAGAGTGAGAGGTAGAGGAAGAGCTGGTAGAGGAAGAGTGAGAGGTAGAGGAAGAGCTGGTAGAGGAAGAGTGAGAGGTAGAGGTAGAGCTGGTAGAGGAAGAGTGAGAGGTAGAGGAAGAGCTGGTAGAGGAAGAGGTAGAGCTGGTAGAGGAAGAGTGAGAGGTAGAGGTAGAGCTGGTAGAGGAAGAGTGAGAGGTAGAGGAAGAGTGAGAGGTAGAGGAAGAGTGAGAGGTAGAGGTAGAGCTGGTAGAGGAAGAGTGAGAGGTAGAGGTAGAGCTGGTAGAGGAAGAGTGAGAGGTAGAGGTAGAGCTGGTAGAGGAAGAGTGAGAGTGAGAGGTAGAGGTAGAGCTGGTAGAGGAAGAGTGAGAGGTAGAGGTAGAGCTGGTAGAGGAAGAGTGAGAGGTAGAGGAAGAGCTGGTAGAGGAAGAGTGAGAGGTAGAGGAAGAGTGAGAGGTAGAGGTAGAGCTGGTAGAGGAAGAGTGAGAGGTAGAGGAAGAGTGAGAGGTAGAGGAAGAGCTGGTAGAGGAAGAGTGAGAGGTAGAGGTAGAGGTAGAGCTGGTAGAGGAGTTCATGGCCAAAGAAGAAAACAACTTTCAAATGAACTCAGAGCAACCTTAGTTGATCATGTCATCACGGGCTGACAATGTGAGAGGCTGGACAGAGAGTGCAGCCCAACTCGTTTTACTGTACTGGTATATGTAGCACTGACTTGTTTGGTGAAAAAAAAAATAAATAAATGTGTGTATCTGCAAAAATAAATGTGTGTATCTGCAAAAATAAATGTGTGTATCTGCAAATATTTATATGCATGTGAACAATCTGAAGAATTTTCTAAAATTCGAACTACGTTAGTATTATGGCAAAGCATACTAAAGATGAGAGTGCTTTTCCCAACAGTGTGTGGTTGGTTAGACAAAAATCTGGTCATATGAATGAAGTGTGTGCCATTTGGTGCAAACGTTTGATTTTGATAATGCTACCTGTAGTTTTGGTTGCAGTGCTTCATTTTGCAGGATATATGAGGTATTTTGCAGTTTGGGTGTGTGGTTTTGTGAATTGTGTTGATTATTTTGATAAAACCAGCCTAGTTTTCAAAACTGTGTTTTAGCAATTGGAAAAAACTGTAATATACAATGGTGGAAGGGGCGGAGCTTGATTGTAGCGATAAAGCAAAATTTGAACATGGAAGAGTCTCCTATCTGTTGCCAATTGACAGATGGGATTGTTAATGGATTAGTTTATGGATGGATTTGTTGACCGACATGCTGGTCATTAACTGACACCACAGAAGGCAGTCATACAGGTGTTAACGCTGGTTAAGATAAAGGAACAACAGATTAACATGACTGAACATAAAGAGAACTGCACCTCTTGAGAAAATGTGGATACAGACCTTCAGGGTTTAAGTTTACTGGTTGTAGTGTTTGTGTTTCAGGGACGTCCATCGTGTTCGACATGAGCCTGACGTACATCCTGGTGGCTCTGTTAGCTGTTATTCTCAATAACGTGCTGGTGGAGAGACTCAGCATGCACACCAGGATCACTGTGGGTGAGTCAAAGGACAAAACATTTTTATAAAAGTACCTCACTTTGGGAACTTCTGATATAGAAATAGATCCTATCTCAAACAAGAGGAACATCTGCTGAAGTGTGTTGACTGATAGATAGTTTCTCTCTGACGCTGCCATGTCTGTCTGTCTGTCTGTCTGTCTCCCTCTCCCTCTAGGTTATATCTTTGCTCTGGGGCCTCTGGTTTTCGTCAGTGTGTTTGATGTCTGGTTGGCAAAGTTCTCGACCAGACAGGCTTACGTAATCAACCTGGTGTCTGTAGGCGTGGTCGCCTTTGGATGTACAGGTATGACTCATTATAATGCCATATCTCTCCCTAACCCTAACGTCAGACTGTATCGCTATTCCTTCTGTCTGAGACACATAGCTCAGGGAACTTTGCCACCTGAACGAGCTCCTCCCTGGTTTGAGATTGACGAGGACCTTCCTTCCCCCTGGCCCCTAGAACTGCTTCACAATGTATGGAAGAAGAGTTGTCGATCTTATAATCAAAATGTTTCTCTTCATTCTGAATCTAATACCTGGAATAAACCAAAATGACAAATTGGTAAGGCATGGTTAGAAAAAGGAACACATCATTCCTGTATCATATGCTCGGAGGTGAACTGAGTGCAAACATTTCAAAGGTATCTGTCATAACGTTAAAAAAACTAATGCGGTGGACCCAAGTGCAGAAGCTCAACTAAATATTTATCAAACTAAAAAGGCAGAACAAAAAATGTACTCCTCCAAAATGTCCAAAAGAAAAAAGAGAAATACTAACACTGGAAAAATCTGACATAGACCAACAACTAACAATGAACTGACAACAAGAGGTAATGAATACTGAGACTAAATAGACACAGATGAGACGAATGACACAGGTGAAGACAATGAAGGCAATCAAGACTGGAGGGAAACACCCAGAGGGAGGAAGAAAGATAAGAAACACTGAGGACAAAAACTACAAAATAAATCCAGAAACACTAAAGACACAGATAACTCAAGAATTAAACAATATAGAATTGAACAAAGAAAAACACTAGGATAAGAAATGACAAATAACACAAACTAGACTAAACTAGGAACATTAAGATAACGCACAAGGGAAACAAGCAACGCCGGAAAAGAATCTAAACTGAAATACAAGACTAAATCATGACAGGATCAAAAGATATAAAAATGAAAAATTTAAGATTTTGAATCCATATTACTGGACTCCCTCCAGATTGTTCAGGCTCAATCTTACGGGCGATGATGACGGTTGGAAATGCTGCAGATTTGAAAGAACCTTTCTTCAGCTACTCTGGGAATGTCCCATGATTCAGAGTTGGCTGAAGGTTCAACAACATATAAAAGACATTACTCAGATAAACTTTGAATTCTTCCCAGGGCTTTATGTCCTCAGTGATCCACAGCCAACATCTCACTGTGGAGCAAAGGACTTCATTCAAACAAGTGTAATGGTTGGAAAACAGATAATAATGAGAAACTGGAGGAACCCAGGTGAGCCCTCGTTTCATGATGGTTCACAGAGCTGGCAATGGTGGCATTATATGAACAAGTCTCTTACATTCTTAAGGACAGGACTGAGAAATACGAGGCATAGAAGGCACAGGCAGTAAAGGTCAGAGCAGCTTCTTGAGCTGTGTTTCAGTTCAGGAAACTTGAATCGTATAGGAAATGAATCGTAGTGACTTGTAAACTTCTTCGTTCGACCACAGTGCAGCAGTCCAGTTTCTATGGTTACATGGGGATGCTGCCCAAACGATACACCCAGGGGGTGATGACTGGAGAGAGTAAGTACACTCACACAAATACCTACCTCTGTTCTCACCTGTCTCCTGTTCTCCTCTGTAATGACCTGTGTCTTTCTCTCTGTTCTCACCTGTCTCATATTGTCCGTCCCTCACAGGTACAGCAGGTGTCATCATCTCTCTTTCTCGAATCTTCACCAAGCTGCTGATCTCTGACGAGAGGAGAAACACGCTCATCTTCTTCCTCATCTCCATCAGTATGGAGATGCTCTGCTTCATGCTCCATCTGCTGGTTCGCCGTTCACAATTTGTCAGCTACTATACCAACCACACCCAAGGAAAAGGTCATGACCCACTGGACAATGGGACGGGATACAGGGTTCACCACGATGTCACCGCAGAGGAAGTTAGATTTGTAAGTATGTTGACAGTTTCTTCACCAAACACTAGATTTGCACACAGTGAATATACTGTTGGTCTGTTGGTCAGCCAGAAACCCTTAAATCTAGATTTAAGAAGGACGAGTTAGAGAAAGATAAAGGCGATGAGGGAAAACCTGAGATTGAGAGAGAGAGGAAGGCCTACAGAGAAACTGAGAGTCACGACTTAGAGAGGGGAAGGTGGGGGGGGGGGGATTAGAGATGAACCCAGAAAGGTTAATTAGAGCAAGAGAGAAAAGGCCAGTGATGACAACGGAGAAATATATTACGCTGGTGATCCTCTTCCAACTCAAAAATGGAGCAGTCAGACCACGCAGAGCTGAAATCTATCATCAAACTGCGTTCATGCTTCAGAGCCTTCAAAGAAAGACATTTTTCCTCAGGCTGTTTGTATTTGTGCATCATCATGTACGAGAGAAGCGTGGGAGGGACGTCACTGTGTGTAACTGCAGTGTGTGTTCTGAGTCTGGGGGCTGATTGACGCAGCTCTTTGTTCCGGTTGCCAGGGGAAACCAAGGCAGTGCTCTATATTATGAGATAATCAGGAAGAGTGGTGCCTTCTGGCCCTGAAGTCTCTCTAATCAACTAATGGATCGGTGTGTGTGTTAGTGTGTGTGAGTCCAGTCTCTCTAACATTATGATGTCAGCCCTTACTCTCTCACAGCGATTCTCTTTAAAGCCTGCCATATAAAACAGTGTCAAAGGATCAAATTCAAAACAACTCGAAGAGGGAAGTAATAAAGACTTTAGTAAGTAGTTTATTTGCCGTGTGACGCTTCATGTCATGTTTTCATTTTACGATTAAAAATAGTTTTGAGGAAACACCATTAAAAGACACGTAGAGTTTTATCAGAAAGATAAGTGTTGGATAATTTATATTATGACAAAATTCTTCCGATGATTTTCAACATTAACTTTTCAAATTATCCATCTTTTTGGTCTAACCAAGTTGTTAGCATAGGTTATCTAAGCTAAAGCACAAACCCTGCAGTAGCTAACAGTAATGCTAGCATGTTTGTCTTATTGTGGAGGGTTCTGAACGTTAATGCCAAATCATTCTGTAGAAGGACTTCCACAGATAGAGTTCGGGGCTCTCAGATGGGGGGTGCATGGGGAGTTCATTTGCTCCATCATATGGATGCAAAGGGATTGAATGCACCCATCAGCAAGTGGTGCCTTCTAACAGAGCCCGCCTCCTTGTTAAATCCAAGTGCTCCTCCACAACACCACGCCTCTGCTTTTTCACCAAATTCTCCCCCATTGCAGGTGAAATGAAAAACATCGTCATGAAACATTGGCACATTTTACAGTGTCCTAGCTCTAAAACAAGTATATGCTGATCCCTCTCTCATCTAACCCTAACCCTAAACCCCCCTCCTAAAAACTTGGCTTCCTGCTCCACCCTCTGGCTTCTTCAGGTGTGACCACTTCACTCACTGCTCCAACTCATCAGACACTGAACACTGTCGCCCACCCACTGGCCAAAAAATTCAACATCAACTCTTTCATAAACTGAAGTAACACACGTGTTGTTTACATACTCAGTGCCCATGTGGGTTAGGGGGAGGGGTCTTTGTGGGTTAGACCAAAAACCCCTCAACAAAAGTATTGCTGAACATGAAGCAGCGGCCAAATCACAACATGGACTATGCAATAATAAGACAAACCATGGTTCTGCTGCACATTTTGGAGAATTTAAAGAATCTCTTGCTCCAAGTAAGGGGGGGGGGGGGGGATTTTCACACTCAACACAGAAGAATCAATTTTGTCATTTTTTTGTAATGTGTTTTAAATTATTGTATGCGATGTCAGAGAAACATTTTTCATCTTGTAAATATTATATATGTTCTAAACATTTCCACACCTTTGGATGCATTGGTTTATTGGAGGGCTACTCATAAGTGAGTATTGCTTAACTCTCAGCTTGACTCCCACTTATTAACCAACGAGTGATGACTCTCTGTGAGTAGTAGTGTACAGAACTTTTCAAATCGGTATATGTGCTGTTAGACTCAAAAGAAGATGCAATGCATCCAAACCTGTTCTTTGCACTTTAATAATTCATTATTTTTCCAAAAGTGATTGGTTTTCTCCAGAACTGCATTATGTTTGGAAAAAAAAGTCTGCCATTCCATTATGGTAAAGATCTTTTCTTTACAAACCCTCAATGGGTGTCTGTCTTCAGGGAAACGGGGGTACAGGCCCAATCCCCACAGAGGAAGGCGTCGAGGACATCGCAGGTGGGACGTACATTCGCTTTGATGCCCCAAAAGCCCAGATAAGGAAGAGCTGGCCCGGTGTCCGCGGTACTTCCTGTTTTAATCCTGTGTCCTCTCTGCTTAATTACCCTTTAACTTTGACAGAATAAGTACAAGTTTAAAATGTGATCCTGGGAGATTTCTGGGAGTAGTGGCATGTTCATGGTTTTTAAACTTCCCCCTGTGTGTCTATATTTTCTGACCAGATATGATCCTACATCGCTACGTGGTGTCACGTGTGATCTGGGCCTACATGTTGTCCATAGCGGTGACCTATAGCATCACTCTGTGCCTGTTCCCCGGCCTTGAGTCAGAGATACGAAACCTCACGTTAGGGGAGTGGCTCCCCATCCTCATCATGGCCACATTCAACATGTCTGACTTTGTTGGAAAGGTGGGTGCATGTTTTGTAACCCATGAAGAAGAAACCAAACAGACTGTAAATAAGACATTATATTACACACTCTGCCTCTTTTTGAAATTACATTTTTATTAATTATTTCTGAGAATTTTTTAAGTGAAAAAAAGTTATTTTATATATATATAGTTATTACTTTATGACCTGACATTTAGTCTGGACCACAGCTTCAAAGGAAAGGAAGTGTCCTTTCACAGCTTGGTTTTTGCTGCTCCCAGGTGGCCAAAGAAACTCAATAGCTTCTAGCCATTTTATTCTAAGCTTTAACTGAGTGTTAGAATTCATACTTCAAATTGAAATGACATTTTTTTGTCTTGTATATGATGCTCCAACATGAAATAGTCCATAATTTTAAATGAGGGAGCAGCTGAGATAAATTATTATTAACAATCACTTTCAAAAGAAGGAGAAGAGATTTGAAGTGTAATTTTAAAAACAGGTGTTCACCTCTCTGCCTCCAGGTTTTTCATCAATTATCAGTTTATAATTTACTGAGAAATAACCACAAAGAAAATAAACTGTAGAATTATTATGCATCTTCCATTTCACTTCTAAAGACCCCTGATCAAAAGATATGTAGTTATATCATAATGACACACTTTGACCACCTTTGAAAGAAATGTACTGAAAAGACAAACCCGACCCCAGTCCTGACCTAACCCCCCCTCTACATATGAGCTTTATGTTTCAGTGATGAAAGTTTGGAACTTCTTTTAAGCCTATCAAAGTCTGTGGTCTTCCTCACAAGTTGCATAAAGCCTCAATAACCTCTTTTACCTGAGAGGTCAAAGATTCAAAAAATAATTAGGTGCATATGAAATTATTTGTGTTAACACCATTTATAATACTTTAATCAAACCTCATCTTTTCTCTCTTTCATACTTTATGAGTTACTTAGTTCATCATTGTATTATCATAATTTTAATAAATGTTCATCAAAAAAAAATCACTGAGCTGATGTGAAAGTGTAAAAGGAGTCTCTCCATTTATGAAACCTCAGAAGAATGATGGAAAGAAACTGTGTTAATTCAGCTCTTCTGTGACACCAGAGTGTTTAAACTTCAATAAGGGGCAAGATCATTTTAATCTTAAATTTTGATACTCAATGACGAAGCAGAAAAGATTTGAACCTCCAGCTTCCTTCCTCTGTCCTCAGATCCTGGCAGCGCTGCCATACGATTGGTCTGGAGGTCGCCTGCTCTTCTTCTCTTGCCTGCGGGTCGTCTTCATCCCTCTGTTCGTCATGTGTGTTTACCCGGTCAGCTCTCCCACCCTGTCCCACCCCGCCTGGCCCTGTCTCTTCTCCCTCCTTATGGGAGTCACCAACGGGTACTTTGGATCTGTTCCTATGATCCAGGCTGCTGGAAAAGTGCCGCCCGAACAGAGGGAGCTGGCAGGTGGGTTCACCTGAATGGACAGATAACATAATGTAGTGATAGTTAGTACAGAGCTACATGGAGTCAGGCTTTGTCTTTTTTCTGTTTAATTAGTGTTTCAAAAACATCTGGATAAAAATAGATGTGTTGTATGGCCTGTGCTTAACCCTGACCTGTACTTCTATGTACAGTGATCATGGGTGGCAGTAGCTCAGTCTGCAGGGACGCCGGTTCAAGTCCCAACATGGACCAAGTCCGGATATTGGTCGGTTAGCTATGTTTGTGTAGCTTGGTCATTAAACAGAGTGTTAAACCGAATTTCTCCACGCGCGATTAATAAAGTATAAATTATTATTATTAATTATACCAATAACCATAATCATTTTAATAATAATAATAACTTTATTCTTATAGCACGTCTAAAAACAGACGTTCACAAAGTGCTTTGACGGACAAAGCAAAGGCAGGAACTCATTAAGGCATTAAACATCAGCATCAAGGCCAAACAGAGAGACATCTACATCAATAATATTTATAAAATACAAGTCATAAGAAAATATACATCAGCAGGTCTCAACAGGCAGTGGAGGCTTAAAGATATTACAATTAAAGACTGATAAAAAGAAAATAAAAGTCACCTGGCTGATGTTATAATATAAAAGTAAAGAAGACGACGACACATCATCACAGGTAATAAAAAGAGAACAAAGATAAAAAGTGTTAAAATCAAAGAGAGCCGGTCAATATATGAAAGCAGCAGAAGAAGAAGGGTTAAGAATGGATGAAAAGTTTAAGAACAATAAAATGAATGAAGAAAGGGAGAGATTAATACAAATATTTAAAAGGTGAAATCACAAAAAAATGTGTTTTAGGAAGTGATTTAAAGATGTGACTGAATCTGCCCACTTAATACCCTTTATCCCATCAGGCTCTTTGACTTTGATTATTTTTGATGAATTATTCTATATTTAATCATAAGATGTCGTCTCAACATTTTTATTGTCTGGAGTGAGAATGCTACCACACCGTTGGCCCTGCTTTCAATAAATGAAATGTCCCTATCAAAACTTTGTTGTCAAACATCTTAGAAAAGATTTAAATCAATCAAATAAGTGATGTCTTGAAGAAAGATAATATTTACAATAATTCAAATAAGTAATTTAATTCAGGGTTCTGAAAAAAGCAATCTGTTGGGACTGCTCCTCTGAGGGAATCCAATGATGGATGGAGCTTCTTAGTTTCTTTAACCTTTCTTTCATGTTCATCATTACACATGCTAAATGTTAGCATGTTAATTCAGGTCCCTTTGCTTATGAGGAAATGCTAATGTTATCATCATATTGTCTCTCTGTTATCTCTGTCTTGATCGTCTGCTCTTTGTGTTTTCAGGAAACACTATGACAGTCTCCTACATGACTGGCCTGATGGTGGGCTCTGCTGTGGCATACGTAGCTTACAGCTTCATCGCTCCAGGATCAGAAACACACTTACACACACTTGACCTTCATTCACCTGCCAACACTAGTGGGTATTGAATGGTGCAGACTGACAGACTCCAATCAAGCTGCAGAGGATGAGAAACTTTGGATGTTATCAGATTTTATCATCCTCCTGCTGGTGATGAACTTTTCTGTGAGGTGTAGAACAGCAGCTCATCTGGCCAACCACACTTCAGAGAGTGTAAAATGGCGTCTGCATGCATGGAAGCACTTGGGCTGCCGTTTGTGTAAGGTCAAAGACGTTTTTGCAAAAGGAAATGAATTTATAATCAGTCTCAGATGGGTGATGTTGGTTA
>NW_027077326.1:20000-25000 GCF_963930695.1 Labrus bergylta | reverse complement strand
AGTGGAGTAAATTGTCCCCCCCCCCTGCTGGATTCATCCAGATTAACACACTCTGCTATCAAAGCGGGGGAGGGAGAGGAAAGTAGAAACTCCATTAGTCACTTTCCGTGTTGGTGATGGGAGAGGGTCTTGAGAATTTGACCAGCCCTTCCCTTACATGCTCTCCCTCCTCTGAGGGTCCTGACCTCTCTGTGGCCTCTCAGGCTCATCAACCACTGCCCAGCCACAGTGGCTCCAAGCGCTCATATCAGACCAGGATTAATGCATCTGGGAGGTGACCTTGTAAATCCTCATGCTTTCCACCATTGGGCACCTTGGTCTGGCTGGCAGTCTGAGACCCTGCGTTGCCCAAAAAGGTGGGAGATAAACCAAATAAATCAGACAGCCAATCCTAACCTCCTCACCCCTCTGACTGCCTTCCTCTAACCTCTGACTTCACGCGCTAATGTGGTCAATGTGGCTCCGCTTGCAGACGGGCAGCGGTCAGGTAAAGCATCTCAGGAGGCAGACGTAACAAACTCCTGTTTACACAACAAAAGCTCTTTACAGTGTGTGGTGACCTTCACTGACCTTACACACTCACTGTGACCTCCCCAAAGTTCACCAGTAACATGTTGTTCCAGGAGGGAGGACGACTTTCACTCCTTGACTAAAAAGTGATTTCTCATCAGTTTCATTCACTCATGTTCTACCCTGCTGTTGTGTAAATAAGTAATGCTACGACCTGCTTGTGGTTATTGCTCACCTGGGACTGCTCGATTTCTGCTTTGTTCAGCTTCACTCCCAGAATTTCAGCCGCCACTCTCTGGAAACAAAGGAACACCTGAAGAAAGATGACGAGGTTAGAGGTTAAATCCACCTGGGACTCCATGTTTCTACTTCAGCTAAGTGAGTTAGCAGGTACTAACCGAGTCCCCTGACTTGGCCGATACAAACTGACTGATGAGGCCGTTCTCTTGGCAGAAACGTTGGTGTTTGTCGTTCTTCACCGTCCTCATGTGCTCCAGGTCGACTGTGGACGAAACACAGCGTGATGTGAAAACAACGACCTCACAGAGGACAAACACATTTATACACTCGCAGGATTCACTGTCAAAAGATAAATGTTTACATTTGAGTTCGGATGGAAGCAGATCTGCCTAGTGCAGCGGTTCTCGACTGGTGGGTCGGGACCCAAAAGTGGGACGCAGAGTTGTTTTCAGTGAGTCGAGAACGAGCGACTGGAAAGAGTAATGGTGACAAAAAGTCAGAGAAGCGCTTTTTAAACACGTTTGTTTTGTCCGTTTCTTTGCTCTGTCCTATGTTTTAGTTTGAGGTCCAAACTGCACATTTTTCATAAATCTGACTGGTTGATTCCCTTTGAGGAGTTGGTGGGGGGTCCAGAAGGAGACCAGGTGAGACCCCCTGGCTTAGTGTATTTGGGGCTCATGATTATTGAGCTGTAATATTTGAAAGGAGTCATTTCTAGGCGGGTGGAAGTGATCCGTTCCCAGCTGGTTTTAAAGCTCTTGATGCGACACATTCCTCCGTGTAAACCTAGTACAGGTGAACCCTGAAGCCATGCACCTCTATCTGACCTGCAACAGACGAAGCAGGAACAAAGTCTTCAGGCTACACTCACTGAGAGAGCAGAGACGGAGAAAACAGTTTGACTTATGAGCCGGTCTTTAAGGTGGGCACCCAGGACCAAGAACTGGGACTGTCACCTCCATGCTGATTTACTGACAGCTCACCATGACAAAGACTTTCTACCTTTTGTGATGTGCATTCGACTCCTGTGCACTGATACCGGGCGCTTTGCTTCTCGCCTTGCTCACTATGGGGTCATGAAGAGGTCGATGGAGAAGGTCACCCGGGGGTCTTGCTGCTGAAAGCAATAGCTTCGCTCTTTATTTTTGGCTTTGTGCTGAGAGGCGGCCACGCCCGGTATCTGGTGCATACACGTCTATGGTAGCTGGAGGAGGTCATCCTACTGTACGGTGTTGCATTTCTCTCGTCCCCCCGAGTTTTACTCTTTGTGTGAGATTTCATTGAAGCTGTCAAGGATTTTCCCCGTTCTCATGCCCCTTAGTGAGTGTGTGTGTGTGTGTGTGTGTGTGTGTGTGTGTGTGTGTGCGTGCATGTATGTGTGTGTGTGTGTGTGTGTGTGTGTGTGTGTATCCAGAAGCAGAGAAAGAGCGAGGGAGAAAGGTAAAGGCTGTGTTATTAATATCTCAAGTTAGTCACATAACTCAGAGATGTTAAAGACCAAACCCACAGAAAGTAAATGAATTAGTAGAGGATCAATTTAAAGTCTAAAATGAAGATTCCCATCATCATCAGTGACATATAAACACAAACCTTTCTGTGCGAGGGCAGACACTTTTACAACCACTCATACCCAGGATGGGCTGTCATGTCTCTGCCTGTGTGTAAACAAAGCCGTTTCATAGGCATCAGCAGGTTATTCATTTCAGTCATTAACCGCGGAGGTACCCAGCATGCTACTACATGTAAACACCGCTAATCCTTTGGATCCTGCACACTTGGGAAAGGTGATCAATCAATTGTCACGGTAAGATTAACCAACATTAACACAGCCGTGGATTTAAACACTCAGGAGCCGTGGAAGTCACATTATTGTAAGTCAAAGAGTCGAGTGAGTCGGATTTCTGAATCTTCTCTTCAGAAAGTATTTAAGCAGAAAGCACCGAAGGAAAACTAACAGCTTTACTAGCTTCTATATTTATTTTCTAATCTTCTGATAATTCAAAGTGCTTTTACACCGAAGGTCACACATACACATTCACACGCTGATGGTAGAGGCCGCTGTGTAAAGAGTCCGTCAGTATTAACTCATCCATTCATTCACACGCTGATGGTAGAGGCTGCTGAGTAAAGAGTCCATCAGTATTAACTCATCCATTCATTCACACGCTGATGGTAGAGGCTGCTGAGTAAAGAGTCCATCAGTATTAACTCATCCATTCATTCACACTCTGATGGTAGAGGCCGCTGAGTAAAGAGTCCATCAGTATTAACTCATCCATTCATTCACACTCTGATGGTAGAGGCCGCTGAGTAAAGAGTCCATCAGTATTAACTCATCCATTTATTCACACTCTGATGGTAGAGGCTGCTGAGTAAAGAGTCCATCAGTATTAACTCATCCATTCATACACATTCACACGCTGATGGTAGAGGCCGCTGAGTAAAGAGTCCATCAGTATTAACTCATCCATTCACACACATTCACACGCTGATGGTAGAGGCTGCTGAGTAAAGAGTCCATCAGTATTAACTCATCCATTCATACACATTCACACGCTGATGGTAGAGGCCGCTGAGTAAAGAGTCCGTCAGTATTAACTCATCCATTCATACACATTCACACGCTGATGGTAGAGGCCGCTGTGTAAAGAGTCCATCAGTATTAACTCATCCATTCATTCACACGCTGATGGTAGAGGCTGCTGAGTAAAGAGTCCATCAGTATTAACTCATCCATTCACACACATTCACACTCTGATGGTAGAGGCCGCTGAGTAAAGAGTCCGTCAGTATTAACTCATCCATTCATACACATTCACACGCTGATGGTAGAGGCTGCTGAGTAAAGAGTCCATCAGTATTAACTCATCCATTCACACACATTCACACGCTGATGGTAGAGGCTGCTGAGTTAAGAGTCCGAGTTTTCAGGTGGGAGTTCTGACTTCAAGGGGCGTATTTGAGTTGCAAATTTCGTATTATTGGAGATCAAGTGAACACATCATCAACTCACAACACTCAGACGCTCGTCACATAACAGCTCGCGGTTAAGAAAGACGTTTTGTTCAGATATTAATGCGCTGCTATCTCCACTTTGTAAAACAAGCTAACGAGCTCTGCTGTGGGAGAAGAGCGAGTGGCAGCGCCTCGTAGAAGCTCCTCCTTCCTCGTCCATCTACGAGAGCAACTGAGAGGAAAACAGAAGCAGTGCGTCGGGGTAAAAAGAGCGTGGCGCGTCATACTGTTTCTCCCTGACATCTCTCGCTGGCTCGGTGGCGTCAGGAAGGTGACGGTGTAAAAGTCCAGTATATCTACTAAAAGGAGGTAATCCTGAGACGACTTCACATGTTGTCAGAGTTACACAATCCTGAATGTTCTATGACACGTTGTGCAGAAAGTTAAAGATTTGTCACCAGCTTCACAGAATAAGAATCGTTTTAGAGTGTAATCTTTGTAAAGCGAACATTAATCCCACAGAGTCTGACTCCATTTCTCTACTTATCAGGTCATAACAATCTCCCTCTGTCGATCTGGCTTCCCTCTGTTTCTGTCAACTGTACATCAGCTTAACAACCCCGAGGAAGTGACTGCAAACACCACGTAAACATGGAGATAGTGGAGGGGGGTCATCACTCGTGGAGAGCGATGGCCCCGCCGCGCTCTGGTCCCCGTCAGTGTTTATTTTAAAGGTCTGCCTGTCATTGTGGTCAATTACAAGATAACAGTACGAGATGAATATCTGCTGGTTAAATGAGCTTATTACCATCACTGTAATGAGAGTAAACACAGAATGATGTTCTCCACCAGGTGGTGCTGTTGGTGGATAGGCTAGGTGCTTCATGGAAGAAGCCTCTGACTGGCACACCGGATTATCCTGGAGAGGTCTGATATCTTTTAAAGAACTTTCATTTAGTGAAGAGGGAGCTGCCAACGGATTTCATCAGATACTCAAATCAGCATCTTTTAATGAAGTGACTGAAAGTGAAACTAAAGGTGTGTTCCATCAGGTTTTTTTAGATATTTCAGTTTAACATCTTACCATGATTTAAGTTTTACACAACATTTGTGTTTGCATCTTGACCCTGCCGAAGCCCAAAAGCATTTTAACCACTGAATTGGCATCAATTTATCTGATAGTTACAAGGCGCAACCTCCAGTGTGAGAAATTAAGCAAAAATCCTGCAGTTCCTGGAGTGTCCACTAGAGGCTGGCTGCAGAAGCACAGGAAGTCACATACACACCCATTCTAA
>NW_027077326.1:10000-17500 GCF_963930695.1 Labrus bergylta | reverse complement strand
CTTAGAAATAAAATGCTAGAGGAAGAGAGGCTCGTCCCTCACCGTCCGTACAATAACAGAGGTATGTGGATAGTGGAGATAGTGGTGCATTAATAATGTCCACATCCATGATTCAAATGTTGACCTTTGACCTGTTCAAAAATAAAAACTTTATTCTTCTCACCGCGAGCCGTTTATTGACGACTGTGAGCTCAACAGCTCGTCAAAACAAAACACCACACTTCAGTTTGTCCACCTTCAAAATAAAAGCACTACACTTCAGTTTGTCCACCTTCAAAATAAAAGCACTACACTTCAGTTTCTCCATCTTCAAAATAAAAGCACTACACTTCAGTTTGTCCACCTTCAAAATAAAAACACCACACTTCAGTTTCTCCACCTTCAAAATAAAAGCACCACACTATAGTTTGTTTGCCTTCAAAATAAAAGCAACACATGATGTTAAAATGTTTACATGGAAAATCTGAAAATCTTCAGAGCAGAACATGAAATATTTAAGAGATGCAGTGTGGATGGCGAGCGTATGATCATGCATGATGATGTGATATTGAACGCTCGTGTGCTGCTAGGCCTCGGTGCAGTCTTCTGGATGATTTCTTAGTTTGGTCAGTGAGTGAGTCGTCAGACAGAGTAATAAATCTTGGAAATGGCTTGTTTATGTGCTTTGACTGAAAACATTAATCATTAATTATTCACCCGCAGGTGGAAAGAAGCCGGATAACTTTCCCTCAAAGTCTGAAATGAATATGGAGAGACGTTTTCTTTATGTGTGTGTGTGTGAAATGTTCAGGTAGGACACACAGAGGGAAACCTTTACGAGCTCGGTAAAAGTTAGAATGAATCAGTCGGCACGACGTGTGATTGAATTAGACGTTGATTTAACTTTGAGAAGTGCCCAATAAAAGTAAATGACTGGAGGGATTTATGTGCAGCGTTTAAATGATCGGGCCCTGCAGGTTTACACGACTGAGAACACGCTCGTAAAGACGTTTTTAAATATGACATCTCTCCTGCCTGTATTCAAATATGGACTACCGTACATAACGAGACTTCTTCTCCAGTTAAAGCGAGCGGCTGATTCCCAGTTTGACTTCTTCTCCAGTTAAAGCGAGCGGCTGATTCCCAGTTTGACTTCTTCTCCAGTTAAAGCGAGCGGCTGATTCCCAGTTTGACTTCTTCTCCAGTTAAAGCGAGCGGCTGATTCCCAGTTTGACTCTCCGCTCAGATACACGATCACACACACGTGAGGTAGAAGAAGTGGTCTTTTCTTTACGGCTGTATTCAGTCATTCAGAAGTCATTTTATTAGCCTCCAACAGTGGAGGGATTATGAACATCTCAGTGTAATGTAGGAGCACCTGAAGTCTAAATGAAACGTAAAGAAAAACGCTTCACAGTCACTATGACTTCCACTTATTTTGATTTCCTGAGATTGAAACTTGTTGTGGAAAAATTCAGAAATGATCCGAACATTAAAGCTGGAAGTTAATGATCCTGAGTGAGTACAGACAGATGAAGTGCTGTTAGTGGGCCTGGTGTTGTGTAGGTGAGCGGGGCCCGTGCAGGGGGGGGGGGGGGGATCCTGACAGAGACAGAGCGCTCTTTGTGCTGTGGCGCCCCCTGCCCCGGTGGCCTGAAGCGGGCCGGGACCGTCAGGGGACTCGCTTTCCACTAGGTCAGAAGTGTTCTGTCGACAGCTCATTGATCACAGCTCATCTTGTCATTTGATCGTTCTTAGTGAAACACACACACACACACACACACACACACACACACACACACACACACACACACACACACACACACACACACACACACACACACACACACACACACACACACACACACACACACACACACACACACACACACACACACACACACACACACACACACACACACTTTCAAACCTAATGAGAGTCTCCAGTAAAACAGAACGGTGTTCCTCCCCGCTCAGAGAGCGAGCGTCCAGCGGTAGCTGTGCAGGCAGCAAGCGAGCTGGAGAGCCAGGCTGTCACTGCTACAGTAAAACACGGGGCCAAAGGGCCTCGCAGGCCGGGTTAACGGGCTCCCAGGACTCGTGAAAAGTGAACAAAAGGCCCAGTTCTGAGCCGACCTCACAAGATGCTGCCCGGGTTTCACTGGCCATGTCCTCCCAGCTCTCTAAACTAAGTGCTCTTTTATGAGAGGTAATACGTGCCTCTGTGAGCCGGCAGTCTAACTCTGAGCTGTAAGAATAAAACAAAGCACAGGGGAGCCTCAGTGACTGTACACTTCACATACAAGTCCATTCAGAATGATAAAGTCTGTCCTGAGGAGGCCGTAACACTGCTGAACCCCAACGCAAAGACAGCCCTGAAATCTTATCACTCAAAAGAATAAAAACTTGAAATGTATGCCCGTTATTTACCCAGCGCTGTGTCAGCAAGACCGCGTCCAGGAATTCCTCCACATCAATGTTGTGGAGCAGCAGAGGAATAAAGTCTCCAGGCTGCGCTCAGCTCAGGTGGCTAAGCTTTGCTGTGCGACTCAAATGGCCCGTGACATACCACACAAGAAGCTATGTGAAGACTGATCATCTTCTGCATGTGCAACAATATTTGCTTTATGGATGGCTCCAATGGATGAGGACTTTCCATGAGTGGACAGGCATGAGAGTGGAGAGAGACGAGCGAGGGGAAGAGAGCGGGGTCGATGTTGTGCTTGTTGTTGAACTCACTGCTGAGTAGGAAAAACCTTTTAGCAACCCGAGTACGCTCAAACAAACCTCCTTCTAGATCTCTGCAGGACACACATCCCTCAGCTGTGATTTTACACCGACTTATCAGCCGCACCGTATCATCCCGCTGAACTCTTGTTGAAACCTGAGTCGTTCCAGACTTAAAGAAAGACAGCAGTCAGCGTGGTCACTGAGAAACAGGAAACACTGGGTTTGTTGTAAACTGTAAACATTCCAGGTGGGTACCCGAGCGTACACCCCGCCTCACTGCATCTATATTCTGTAGAATGTTTTACAGTGTCCAACCTGCTGACGTGTTCATCCCCTCTATCTGGGGGGGGGGGGCGTACCGGGTAAGAGCACTGAGCTTTTGTCCCACCACATGTCTATTGTGGCTAACCTTTCCCTTGGGGGCAATTAGGAGCTTTTAGTTTGTTGTAAGAGGACCTAAGTACGAGTGGGTTGAGCCAGGAAAAACATTTCTGAGCTGAACCAAAAACAGAAGCTCATTGAGCTCCTCTGCACTCCTTCAGAGCATCTCAGTGAAGAAATGAGAGCAGGCCTGCTGAACAGACAGGACCTGTGGCAGCTTTACAGGAGGGGGGGGAGGTGAGGGGGGGGGCTAAAGAGGCCAAACAACTCAAGACCAACAATGTTGGTGGTAAGGACATGCTTGATGAGAATGGAGAGTTAGGGGAGATCCATGTTCCGCTTCACACGGCGAGATGGAAAACTGTGGAGAGAGAAGTGCGGCGAGTAACGGTATGCAGCGAGATCTGCCGTGCAGAAAGCAAACACACGCATGTTGTTTCACACAACAGAGACACAGAGCCAATGAAAAGACACGACCGTAAGTTAAAGCAGGAGTGAGACAGAGATCTGCATTAAGAGAAACATGTTTGAGAGATGGAGCAACATAAAGAAACAGAGAGAGTACAAAGTGTCTCTATGAAGAGGAGAACGTCTCCATGCGGGGACCTTATCTCCATGAAGAGGAGAACGTCTCCATGCGGGGACCTTATCTCCATGAAGAGGAGAACGTCTCCATGCGGGGGCCTTATCTCCCCTAAGAGGAGAACATCTTCATGCGGGGGCCTTATCTCCCTGAAGAGGAGAACGTCTCCATGCGGGGACCTTATCTCCATGAAGAGGAGAACGTCTTCATGCGGGGACCTTATCTCCATGAAGAGGAGAACGTCTTCATGCGGGGACCTTATCTCCATGAAGAGGAGAACGTCTCCATGCGGGGGCCTTATCTCCATGAAGAGGAGAACGTCTTCATGCGGGGACCTTATCTCCCCTAAGAGGAGAACGTCTTCATGCGGGGGCCTTATCTCCATGAAGAGGAGAACGTCTCCATGCGGGGACCTTATCTCCATGAAGAGGAGAACGTCTTCATGCGGGGACCTTATCTCCATGAAGAGGAGAACGTCTTCATGCGGGGACCTTATCTCCATGAAGAGGAGAACGTCTCCATGCGGGGACCTTATCTCCATGAAGAGGAGAACGTCTCCATGCGGGGACCTTATCTCCCCTAAGAGGAGAACGTCTTCATGCGGGGACCTTATCTCCCCTAAGAGGAGAACGTCTCCATGCGGGGACCTTATCTCCCCTAAGAGGAGAACGTCTCCATGCGGGGGCCTTATCTCCCCTAAGAGGAGAACGTCTTCATGCGGGGACCTTATCTCCCCTAAGAGGAGAACGTCTCCATGCGGGGGCCTTATCTCCCCTAAGAGGAGAACGTCTTCATGCGGGGACCTTATCTCCCCTAAGAGGAGAACGTCTCCATGCGGGGACCTTATCTCCATGAAGAGGAGAACGTCTCCATGCGGGGACCTTATCTCCATGAAGAGGAGAACGTCTCCATGCGGGGACCTTATCTCCATGAAGAGGAGAACGTCTCCATGCGGGGGCCTTATCTCCCCTAAGAGGAGAACGTCTCCATGCGGGGGCCTTATCTCCATGAAGAGGAGAACGTCTCCATGCAGGGGCCTTATCTCCCCTAAGAGGAGAACGTCTCCATGCGGGGACCTTATCTCCATGAAGAGGAGAACGTCTCCATGCAGGGACCTTATCTCCATGAAGAGGAGAACGTCTCCATGCGGGGACCTTATCTCCCCTAAGAGGAGAACGTCTCCATGCGGGGACCTTATCTCCCCTAAGAGGAGAACGTCTTCATGCGGGGACCTTATCTCCCCTAAGAGGAGAACGTCTCCATGCGGGGACCTTATCTCCATGAAGAGGAGAACGTCTCCATGCGGGGACCTTATCTCCATGAAGAGGAGAACGTCTCCATGCGGGGACCTTATCTCCCCTAAGAGGAGAACGTCTTCATGCGGGGACCTTATCTCCCCTAAGAGGAGAACGTCTTCATGCGGGGACCTTATCTCCCCTAAGAGGAGAACGTCTCCATGCGGGGACCTTATCTCCATGAAGAGGAGAACGTCTTCATGCGGGGACCTTATCTCCCCTAAGAGGAGAACGTCTCCATGCGGGGACCTTATCTCCATGAAGAGGAGAACGTCTTCATGCGGGGACCTTATCTCCATAAAGAGGAGAACGTCTTCATGCGGGGACCTTATCTCCATAAAGAGGAGAACGTCTTCATGCGGGGACCTTATCTCCATGAAGAGGAGAACGTCTCCATGCGGGGACCTTATCTCCATGAAGAGGAGAACGTCTCCATGCGGGGACCTTATCTCCATGAAGAGGAGAACGTCTCCATGCGGGGACCTTATCTCCCCTAAGAGGAGAACGTCTCCATGCGGGGACCTTATCTCCCCGAAGAGGAGAACGTCTCCATGCGGGGACCTTATCTCCCCTAAGAGGAGAACGTCTCCATGCGGGGACCTTATCTCCCCTAAGAGGAGAACGTCTCCATGCGGGGACCTTATCTCCCCTAAGAGGAGAACGTCTCCATGCGGGGACCTTATCTCCATGAAGAGGAGAACGTCTTCATGCGGGGACCTTATCTCCCCTAAGAGGAGAACGTCTCCATGCGGGGACCTTATCTCCCCTAAGAGGAGAACGTCTTCATGCGGGGACCTTATCTCCCCTAAGAGGAGAACGTCTCCATGCGGGGACCTTATCTCCCCTAAGAGGAGAACGTCTTCATGCGGGGACCTTATCTCCCTGAAGAGGAGAACGTCTCCATGCAGGGACCTTATCTCCATGAAGAGGAGAACGTCTCCATGCAGGGACCTTATCTCCATGAAGAGGAGAACGTCTTCATGCGGGGACCTTATCTCCCCTAAGAGGAGAACGTCTCCATGCGGGGACCTTATCTCCCCTAAGAGGAGAACGTCTTCATGCGGGGACCTTATCTCCCCTAAGAGGAGAACGTCTCCATGCGGGGACCTTATCTCCCCTAAGAGGAGAACGTCTTCATGCGGGGACCTTATCTCCCCGAAGAGGAGAATGTTTCCCATGGCAGCCTGAGTGGAGCAGAAAGCCATGAGTGATGAGGAGGGGTTAAGAGAACTGAACCCATTTAAGTCACCCAAATAAGGGCTGTAGGAGGCCGTGATGGATGCTCTGGAGGTCCTGAGGGAGAGAGCATTAGTGATGGGTGGGGATGGAGCAGGGGTCCTGTGATCCCCACTTCATGAAAACAAATTGGTTTGATAAACGACACGGGCTTAATGTCCAAAAGGAAATCGTTTTTTAGTGTTTAGAACGGCAAAGAGAGAAAGGATAACACAAAGTAACAGTCAGAAGAGTCGGCTGTATTCTTCATGTTAGTGACTTCTCAGTCCTACAAGGAAAACATTTGTGAAACATTCATTAGGCAGAGAGAGCCTGAATTCATCATCTGAAGCCCAATCAAAACATCCAGCACTTATTAGTCAACTAAAAATGAAACACTTGAGTGGTGGGGGTGGGGGGGGGGGGGGGACGCTGTAACACTGGCCTGCGCTCTAATAAACAGTTAGAGTATGTTTAGACAGACCAAGAGCTTAGCATTCTTCCATTACCCGGGTGTTCCCACAAAGTCCACAAGAGTGTTGCTTCACCTACAGCCTGGGAGTGTGTGCGTGTGCATAAATAAAAGTGTGTGTCCTCATTAAACATTTCACTGGCTCTCTGAATTGTTACAAGTGGAGCCATTATTTCAAACAAGGCGCTGGGCAGAGGGCACACTTAACCCTGGCCGGCCATGCTAAGCTGAAGAAAGGAGAGGCTGTTCCTGACACGGTGTAGGAGGGCAGTCAGGGTGAGGGGGGGGGGGTCAGCATCACTAATGAACCCCTCTGCTCCATACGCTCAATTACTGTACAAATGAAAGCAGGAAGTATAAGCTCAATGTTCTCTGCAGCTTCAGTCATGTTAACAGAGGCCTCCATGTTGGTCTATGTAAAAACAACATGTAGGATTTTATCATTCTGGAACAGAATAATGTTTCAGCTGGAACAAAGTCAGTGTTCATCAGTGAGCTCCATGTTAGTGTTCACCTGAACTTACTCTGAAGTAGAAACACTTCAGTGAAAAACCTCTCCCTGAAGCTGAGTCCTCACAGAGACATAAATCTGCTCTGTTTTCTTTAGCTCCTTGTTATTCCTCCACTTCTATTTCGGTTGTCACAAACATGTTGTCTCAGTGAGTCGGACATCATGGGAACCATTAAGAAGAAATCATGAATCATAAAAACCCCTCCCTGAAGAGTCCTGTGTGCTCATAGTGGACAGCTTTTTGTTCACAAGTGGAGAAGAATCAAATAAAGTAGTATGCAGATTGAAAGTTGACTGGACTAAAAACATTTCATATTTTAATCCCAGAGCGATG
>NW_027077326.1:0-5000 GCF_963930695.1 Labrus bergylta | reverse complement strand
CCCACCCCCACCCCGCTGTCAAAGACCCAAACAGCCCCAGTGAGACCCACAGAGTCTCAACCTCTCCAGTACAGGGTGGGGGTCCTGGCTGAGGACCACCCACCTTCCTCCTCATCAGCTCATCAACACCCACTCCCCCCGATAGCGGACCTTTTAACAGCTCGGTTCTGAGCCCGTGTCGTCGCTGTGATCCAGAGCGTTCCTCTGAAGACATCGGGGACGCTCTCAGGGCAGAGACTTACTGGAAGAGGAGGTCAGACCATTAGCAGCGTCTGTTGGAGTTCACATTAAGCAGCCTGTGCTTATGGTTGGCTCTTTTCATCCCGACTCCACCACAACATTTTTGGGGGTTTAGTTCTCCTAAGTCTCATAATCTGAAACTGACGAACAAACGGGCAGAACTTTGACTTGTAGCACTGCGTTTGCCCTTCATGTTGTTTTATTAGTAATGAAAGAATGGAAGCACTTTGCACATTTCTGGAGCTTAGGCCTTGGCTGAGTTTTAGAAAATGCAATTTAAAAATGCTGAAAAATCCTCCGTTTCACATGGTACTTTAAAGGACAGGACGGCGTTCTTCTAAAAATAGCGTTAGTCAATAAACAGATTGTAGAGACGTGAAGGGGACAGAGCGCGGCTTCATTTCAGCCGCTTCAACGTAAACAAATAAAAGCATGAATGTTTTATGTGGTGTAGGACAAAGATCAGCAGTGATATAAAATGTTTTTACTCGCTGCTCTGCCCTCTGAATTATGAGCAAAGGCTCGCCGCCACGTTTAGACACACGCTGCCCGCTGGCCGTGTGGAGCAGAAAATAAAGAAGTGAGCTGAAGAGCTTTCAGAGCGAATCAGAGTGAGAAGAGGCAGACGCTCCACAAAGACACATTCACACTCCCAGTTCACCTGAAGAACAAACTGCAAAGAGTAGAAGAAGAAAACACAAATCTGAGGAACAAGAAAAACGCCTCTTAGTTCAATTAAAGAAACAAGGATCATCTGTGTGTGTGTGTGTGTGTGTGTGTGTGTGTGTGTTTCTGTGTGTGTGTGTGTGTTTCTGTGTGTGTGTGTGTGTGTGTGTGTGTGTGTGTGTGTGTGTGTGTGTGTGTGTGTGTGTGTGTTTCTGTATGTGTGTGTGTGTTTCTGTGTGTGTGTGTGTGTTTCTGTTTCTGTGTGTGTGTGTCTCTGTGTGTGTGTGTGCGTGTTTCTCTGTGTGTGTGTGTGTGTGTGTGTGTGTGTGTGTGTGTGTGTGTGTGTGTGTGTATGTGTGTCTGTGTGTGTGTGTGTGTCTGTGTATGTGTGTCTGTGTGTGTGTGTGTGTTTCTGTGTGTGTGTGTGTGTTTCTGTGTGTGTGTGTGTGTGTGTGTGTTTCTGTGTGTGTGTGTCTCTGTGTGTGTGTGTGCGTGTTTCTGTGTGTGTGTGTGTGTGTGTGTGTGTGTGTGTGTGTGTGTGTGTGTGTGTGTGTATGTGTGTCTGTGTGTGTGTGTGTGTGTGTGTCTGTGTGTGTTTCTCTGTGTGTGTGTGTTTCTCTGTGTGTTTCTGTGTGTGTGTGTGTGTGTGTGTGTGTGTGTGTGTGTGTGTGTGTGTGTTTGTTATCTAATTAACACGTTTCTGAAGCTCGCTGTGTGACGGCGTCTCACCTGGAAGACTTATTCTCTTCAGAAAGAAATCCAGGCCGATGGTTTGTTTGTACTGCTTCCCGAAGGCCTCCTGAGCGAAGCGGGTGGCGAGCGACGTCTGCAGGAGACACAAAGAGAGAGAGAGGAGCAGAGATCAAGATTTAAAACAGGTAAGTGTTTTCCAAGTTTCAGGATGAAGGAGAAACTTTACATTTTCACAGAAACAGTAAAACTCCTTACAGAGAGAACAGATGGGGACTTCCTGAAACACGAGGTTTAGTGGAGTAGAAACATCACACCACAGAAAGAGTTTTAAAATACAAAGTGACAGTTCATCATATGTGTGAGTCCACAGCAGCACGTAGAAGTCTGAAAGTGTGTGAGCAGCGAGGGTTTCATCATTACTACATTTTAGTTACGCTGAAAGACGGCGTGATTGACGGGACGCTGCGCTGATGTAATCGTCCGTCTCTGCCGCCGCCACCGTTCTGACAGCAGAAATCACCGAGAATTAGGAAACCAGGTGTCGCAGTGTGTGTGTCACGTCTCCGGACTGCAGACTCAATAATTACCACAAATTATAAAAAACCTCCATCACTGTCACTGTCGTGTTTCAGGAGGGGGGGGGGAGGGGGGGGGGGAGGGGGGGGTCCATGGGAACTCATGCTGCAGACTTTACATGCCAAGAAGAATTCATTTTGATGGATGAGGACAGGAGGGGAAAATAAAGTGCTGAATGTCTATTAGCTATCTTTAGAGCGCCGTGCTTGCACGCTCGCACGCACGCACGCACGCACGCACGCACTGACTCTCACCTACAGACGTCTTTTAACCGCAGCCAGCTGAGCGTGTCACTGCTGGAGAGTGACTGAAAACCGAGTGGAGGTGACTGACGCAACGAGGAGAAAATCGACCGTTTAAGAAGCCCAAACAATCACGGACAACACAGGAATAACAAGCTTGGACAGCAAAAATGTATTCCACATGCTGCCGTTGGCCCGGGCGCTCATTTGTCTTGGCGTTCCAGTAGCTTGGCTCTCCTCCCTGAACGTAGCCCTTTTTTTCCAGCGTACAATTGGAAGTAACCAGCGAATGAGAAAGCTGGCGTAATCCTGACACTCCAACAGGGTCAACAATGATACCACTGCCGGGAAGTTCTGCTGGAACCAGAACCTTCAAGAGGAGGAAAAGAAAAGGTTTGGCCAGCTGAATATCTCCATGTGATGTAACTCAGAGGAGAGCAGCTATAACAGTAAAGATATAAAGAGTCAGACTGTTCTTATAAAGACTCTTTGAGCAAACAGGCAGACAAACTGAGCAGAGCTGTGTGTGAGTCCATATTTTAAAAACATGGAGCTCCCCACATCTCTGTGATTCTGAATGGACAACCAACCACAAGCAAAAATACCAGCCAACACGCCGTCCAAGAAAAACTGATCCGATTGCAATTTGCAGAGTAAATTGACATTAATAGGAGGGAAACGGCATTCAAGATGTCAGTCAGCGGAGCCGGCTTGAAATGGGGGGGCAGGGCCGCTGTTTTCAGAAAGAGACAAGCAGGTAAGTCATTGAGACAGACACCTGGCAGCAGAGGGGGGGTGGGGGGGGATTATTAATGTATCTACTGAGAACTGAGATGTGTGTGTTCTCAAACCCCCCCCCCCCCCCACTTTCCAGACTGGGAACTTTCATTTGTATCATAGTGCTGCGTTCATGTTCTTTCTCCCCGAGGAAGGAGGCATTATTTAAAGGACCTGATGTCTCTACAACTAAACTCTGACGCAGCGACGACCTCGTCACTAATGATGGCCACTGTGACCGGGAGAGACATCACTGTGAGAGTTAAGACGCTTTAATCCTCATCTCTGAAGTGATTTTACAAAAAGACTTTCGGGGGGGGGGGGGAGGGTCCTGATCCAGGAGGGGAGAGGTGTACTGATGATAAAACAGCATCTTAACGGTCACACTCTTTATAACTGTACAGGTCACAGAGCAGCTGCAGCCTCAAAGAGGAGATTCATCCTGTAGAACCCTAAAGGGTTAAATAACACTACAGCAGCTTTCAGACAGGAACAGCTTCATGACATCACAGTAGTAGTTTACTCTACAGCTGTAAATGTGTTCATGTTGTTTTATCCTGTGATAACGATCACAGAGTGCCTCTATGACTCACAGCTTTAATGTTTTTAACCTTTAAACAACATCTTTCAAAATAAAACTCAAATCTGTTGTTTTCATTCACCTTTAAGTCCAAACTAATCCATCTGATCCACTGTGATGTCATCACATCAAATGAAGCTAAAGCTAACGATCAGCTGCTCTCTGATTTCTTATTGAGAATAATACAAGAGTTTTATGGTTTATTAAGAGGAGACAGAGAAACTGTATATTTATAAAACTCTTCATTTTTATTTATTTAACCCAATTTATTGAGTTATCGTTCACATTTTCATATATATTTTCTTTAATCGTGCAGGTCTATGATACACTTCACATCACACACTCCTCCTATTCACTTTGAATAACAGAGTTTATAATTGTTTGTTTAGTGAGGTTAAAAGCTGCAGCTCACTCTCTCTCTCTCTCTCTCTCTCTGTCTCTCTCTCTGTCTCTCTCTATCTCTCTCTCTCTCTCTCTCTCTGTCTCACTCTCTCTCTCTTTGTCTCTCTCTCTCTCTCTTTGTCTCTCTCTCTGTTTGTCTCTCTCTCTCTGTCTCTCTCTGTCTCTCTCTCTCTGTCTCTCTCTTTGTCTCTCTCTCTCTGTCTCTCTCTCGGTCTGTTTCTCTGTTTCTCTCTGTCTCTCTCTCTCTGTCTCTCTCTCTGTCTCTCTCTCTCTCTGTCTCTCTCTCTCTGTCTCTCTCTCTCTCCGTTTCTCTGTCTCTCTCTCTCTCTGTGTTTCTCTCTGTCTCTCTCTCTCTCCCTCTCTGTCTCTCTCTCTCTCCTCTCTCTGTTTCTCTGTCTCACTCTCTCTGTTTCTCTGTCTCTCTCTCTCTCTCTGTCTCTCTCTCTCTCTCTGTTTCTCTGTCTCACTCTCTCTCTCTGTTTCTCTGTCTCTCTCTCTCTCTGTTTCTCTGTCTCTCTCTGTCTCTCTCTCCTCTGTCTCTCTCCCTCTCTCTCTCTCTGTTTCTCTGTTTCTCTCTCTCTCTCTCTCTCTCTCTCTGTTTCTCTGTCTCTCTCTCTCTCTCTGTTTCTCTGTCTCTCTCTCTCTGTCTCTCTCTCTCTCTCTCTGTTTCTCTGTCTCACTCTCTCTCTGTTTCTCTCTCTCTCTCTCTCTCTGTTTCTCTGTTTCTCTGTCTCTCTCTGTCTCTGTCTCACTCTCTCTCTGTCTCTCTCTCTCTCTCTGTTTCTCTGTCTCTCTCTCTCTCTGTCTCTCTATCTCTCTGTGTT
>NW_027077325.1:0-25048 GCF_963930695.1 Labrus bergylta | reverse complement strand
GCACATTTAACATGATAATTAAACTGATGACACGTCACATGATGGACAGATTACATGGACCCTGTTTATCAATGGGAATCAAGAAGAGGCGGGACTTCATTTAAATGTTAACACGTGTAAAGAGCAGGTGAGTGACATCACTTTGTTTACATACTCAGCAAAGATTCACATCGGACATTTGGTCGTCAGAAAACAAAGATAACAGCGAGCTGCGTCCACATGGGGCGCCTACAGGAGCTTTAACCAAACTCTAACCCTAACCCTAAATACTGTTAATGGACCCAGGCCCTAACCCCGCCCTGTGATTAGTCCACTGGGTAGCATCATATAGCCTGCATTTAAAACAGAATGGAACACTGTTTATCAACTCCAACATAATACACTCGGCTTCAGTCAGTTAGATGAAGTGTAACTCCATGATTGACAGCTGTGTGGACCAATGAACCCTAAATATATGTTCATACCTTTTTCTTTACCATCATCATTTCAGCATTTTTTTAAACTGAATTCCCCTAAGTAATCTTCCTTTTTATAAAACCAAACACGGTCAGTTTTCCATCAGATATCGTGGGGTACAAATATGGAATTCCAAAAGACACGTTGTTAACGACTCTTCGTCTACAGAGATTTTTAAAAGGAAACTGTCTTCACATTTAATCCATGAGGTCAAACTTTTGCATATATAAAATATATATCTTTTCTTTTTCTATCAACTCACTCATTCACTCCATTTTTAATAGATCAATGCCTGTTTCATTTAGCTGATAGAGGGTTAACATTCTCAGTCTTTCTATTGTATGTATGTGTCTAAGTGTGTGTATGAATACGTGTATAGGTTACTGTTTATGTGTTTATATTTAACTTTGTTTTGAAATTGTGTAATTCGATTTGTTTAGTTGACTTTTTGTCTCTTAAGAGGTGAGGTTCCTTGTATAAGCCTGTTGGCTTCTTGACCTCTCCTGACACATCGTTATGTTTTTGTTCATCCTATTTTGATGTATTCTTTTATGTGTGCTAATAAATAAAATAAAAAAATAAAAAAGAATCTGTTCTGCTGTGGACTGAACCCACCTGAGCAACCTTTGACCTTTAAGCAGGAAGATTAACCTGAGGGACCTTTGACCTTTAAGCAGGGCAATAAAGGGGCGGGACACCTCCTATAGGAGACCTCAATGTCTAAGATATCCACCAAGCTCCTCCTCCTCCTCCTCCTCCTCCTCCTCAGGACAGGAAACAGTTTCTGCAGTGACATCATGTGAGGGCAGGGAGGAAGTGATGTTAAAGAAAGACTCCTCCTCCTGCTCCTCCTCCTCCTTCTCCTCCTCCTTCTCCTCCTCCTCCTCCTCATGCATGAAGGTCAGAGTGAGGAGGTTCACATTGAGGCCGTCTCCCTCCTCCTCCCCTCCTCCTGCAGGTTGACTGAGTACAGGAGGAGTCTGGTCTGCAGTGTGTTGTCCCCCTGCAGGAGGCGCTGTCTCTGCTGACTGGGGAGCCTCAGGGGGAGGAGTGAAGGAGTGAGAGGTGAAGGGATGTGATGAAGGAGCTGACACAGATGATGATAATGAAGAGGAGGAGGAGAGGAGCTTAGTCCTCTTTGGTAGATAAACTCCTCCTCCCGAGCTCTCATCCTCGCTCTCACTGTGTTCAGAAGACAAAGATGTGTGGCTCCTCTTGTCTCCTGCAGGGGGTGCTGTTGTCTCAACATTGTAGAGAGGAGCGAATGAGGAGGTGCAGGGAGCAGCGAGGACCAGCACCTCCTCTATGTGGTGGATAGACGTCTGTGGAGAGACAGAGAAACATTTAAACTCCTGATTTAAATTGAGCGCCTCACAGCAGACTGAAGCGTGATCAGAGAAACAGAAAAGTACCCATGATACACAGAATATAATCTGAAATGATAGAATTAAATTGCCTTTTTTTTATTCAGAGTGAAACTTTATTAACACGTTCAAAAACACGAGCTGAGTCTCAAACAGGAAGTGAACCTGTGGCTGCGGAACGATCTGTCGTCACAGACAAAGTTTCCATTGCTGCAGCTCTTCCTGTTTCCTTCCAGAGAAAATGTGAAATGTTTTTTACCATCATACTACGAATCATTTTAGTCCTCACAGTGTGTCCTCATTGTAAAGAGTCCGTCAGTATTAACTCATCCATTCATACACATTCACACACTGATGGTAGAGGCTGCTGAGTAAAGAGTCCGTCAGTATTAACTCATCATTCACACACTGATGGTAGAGGCTGCTGAGTAAAGAGTCCGTCAGTATTAACTCATCCATTCATACACATTCACACACTGATGGTAGAGGCTGCTGAGTAAAGAGTCCATCAGTATTAACTCATCCATTCACACACTGATGGTAGAGGCTGCTGAGTAAAGAGTCCGTCAGTATTAACTCATCCATTCATACACATTCACACACTGATGGTAGAGGCTGCTGTGTAAAGAGTCCACCAGTATTAACTCATCCATTCATACACATTCACACGCTGATGGTAGAGGCCGCTGAGTAAAGAGTCCACCAGTATTAACTCATCCATTCATACACATTCACACACTGATGGTAGAGGCCGCTGAGTAAAGAGTCCGTCAGTATTAACTCATCCATTCATACACATTCACACGCTGATGGTAGAGGCCGCTGAGTAAAGAGTCCGTCAGTATTAACTCATCCATTCATACACATTCACACGCTGATGGTAGAGGCCGCTGAGTAAAGAGTCCGTCAGTATTAACTCATCCATTCATACACATTCACACGCTGATGGTAGAGGCCGCTGAGTAAAGAGTCCGTCAGTATTAACTCATCCATTCATACACATTCACACGCTGATGGTAGAGGCTGCTGTGTAAAGAGTCCGTCAGTATTAACTCATCCATTCATACACATTCACACACTGATGGTAGAGGCTGCAGTGTAAAGAGTCCATCAGTATTAACTCATCCATTCATACACATTCACACGCTGATGGTAGAGGCTGCAGTGTAAAGAGTCCATCAGTATTAACTCATCCATTCATACACATTCACACACTGATGGTAGAGGCCGCTGAAAGCCACTGACTGGCAGTGGGAGAAACTTTGAGTTAGAGGCAGGGTTGGTCATTTTGATAACTAGCATGACTTTGAAAGTAGCATTCCTCAGTGCTGTGTTTGCACCCGCCCCCTCCCATCTGTGCTCCCTCAAAAGCCACGCCCCTCACTTACATGCACAAGCACCACCGATCCAGAAGCGGACCTCAGCTTGTGCTTTGAGTGTGTGCTAGTTCATGCCATGGGGTAGAGAGCGAGCAGGGAGACAGGGAGGCGTGTGATTGGTTTCTAGTCAAATTCTAGGCCCTCTCCTTTTCTCTCTCTTTTGCTCCCGCTAGGTTCAATACTTAGGAAGCATGGCATCGCATTCCACTGCTATGCAGACGACAGTCAGCTTTATGTGCCACTTCAAAGAAAAATGAATACTCTGTTCGACTGTTGTTTGAGTGTCTTGATGACATAACGGCCTGGATGGCTCTGAACCTTTTAAATTTTAATGATAAAAAGACAGAAGTGATGGTTTTTGGTGGTACCACTGGGACCCCCCCTGTAGATCTGGGTTCCTTGGCCCAGTATACCAAAAAATGCATCACAAACCTAGGGGTTAAAGTGGACCCTGATCTCAAGGCTGTCGTAAAATCAAGCTTTTTCCATTTGAGGCCAAAATAAAGCCAATTCTTTCAAGGCAGCACTTTGAGACGGTGATCCACGCCTTTGTTACTACACGGCTGGATTACTGTAATGCATTGTATGTGGGGGTTAGTGGGTCCTCCATCGCCTGTCTCCAGATGGTACAGAATGCAGCTGCATGTCTTTTAACTGGCACACGAAAATACGACCACATTTCCCCCATTTTAGACCTAACTCCACTTGTTGCCCATACAATTTAGGATCAATTTTAAAATTATTTTATTTTCTTTTAAATCTCTTAATGGTCTTGCCCCGCCCTACCTCTCTGAGCTTCTACACCCATACACGCCGACCCGCTCTCTCAGGTCAGCTGATCATCTGCTCCTGAGGGGGCCAAAAACCAAGCGGAAGCTCAGAGGGGACCGTGTGTTTGCTGTTGCGGCTCCAAAATTATGGAACGATTTACCTCAGCACGTTAAACAGGCCTCTTCTCTGCCTCTTTTTAAATCTCGTTTTAAGACTCATCTCTTTTCCCTTTGACACTCAGTAAGACATTGTTAGGTGGGGGTTGTTTCTGCTGTATAAATCCAATGAAGAAATCGTGAAACAGACTGTAGAGTATAACACCATTTAATCGGCCGAGGTCACACAACTTCACCAAACATGCATGCTTACAAATTGCTGACTGACAAAAGTAACAGTGTTCACAGTGCTGCTTATATTCTGTGAAAAGGTGCAACCCACAAATTCCTTTCTATTTGGGTACATCACTATAAAACAATGAAGATGACATGACACTGATTTGTATACGTAACAGATGTAGACTCTTCGTCTAGCAAACAGTTGTTGACAACATATAGTTGGCTCTTACACAAATAAAGATCTGCTACTACTTGGGTGTTTCACCATATAAGGTTACAGCTTCAGACACCTAAAGGTAGGAGTGCTAACACGTGGTAGACAGACTTGAATAATACATTTCACAAAGTTACCAAGATGAATGAATTTCATGAAAATGCGTACTAACAGACATCGACTTGTTTATTTTTTATTTTTTGTGCCTATTCATTTTACTGTACTGTATTTCACATGTAGTTTTCTTTTATCTCATGTGAGCTGTTCTGTATTTGATTTATTCTTCTGTACAGCACTTTGGTCAACTGTGGTTGTTTTAAAGTGCTTAACAAATAAAGTTGGATTGGATTGGATTGGATTGGTTCATCAGATTGGTTCCTCGTGGCAGACATTGGTCAAAGTTTTTTTACAGACTTACAAACTGATACAGATGATGGATTTTCTTGGTTCCTTTTTCAGAGAACCTGAGTTATTAATTTCTGACAGGACCGAAAAACAATTTACACCAGATTCTTAAAAAGTGGATCTGGAGGAAATTACCAACCCTGACTTTAAGTGTCTTGCCCAAGGACACGAGACATGTGGCTGTAGGAGCTGGGGATCAAACCCCCGACCTTACTCCTGTTGAACAGCCGCCCCAGCTGTCATGATGTCCATATTGGACACTTCAGTTTCATCTCTTTGAAAGCCTGTAGTTTGGCGTTTATTGATCCAGAAGTGACCATTTTTGGAGAAGAGGGTGGAGCTAGAGAGCAGGGAGGGTTTCCCTCTATCATCATTATACTGCAGTCAGTCAGCAGTGGGAGCTATATATTGTATGGCTTCACTTTTGGGCAGAGGTTGCGCTGTCCATCTTAATATACAGTATATGGTAAAAACTGAGAGATGCCATTTTTGTAGTTTTTACAAAGAAGACTCATTTACCTCGCTAACATCTAGCTGGTCTAAAATATTCCCGCCTTTCCCTCACCCATGGCTTCATGAACAAACCAGTGTGTCAGTCAAAGCTAAGCTAATGTTAGCTTTAATGATTGACAGTTGTCACTCACCAGAACTGAGGGGAGGGGCCTCCTCTTCAGACAGATGAACCCAGCATAGACGAGCAGAGCAACAGTGAACGCAGCACAGAGCACACACACACACACGAAGGCAGAGATCCACACATCTGTGAAGAGGAGGGGGAGGAGTTATCATCATCATCATCATCATGACACAGAGGCAGATTATATCTAACATGAGAGGGAGGTATCACTCTGACAAATATAACTTATGTTTGTTCCCATTGAAGCCCCGCCCCCTCAGTGTGAGTCTCACCTGCATTGAAGGAGCTCGGAGTGATGACACACACCTGCCTGCCGTAGTCTGAATTTGTGAACTCCAACACACACACAGACACACAATACTTTCTGCCAGGAGACACATCCTCCAGAACCAGGTCCCCCAGAGACACAGAATCCTTAAAGAACTGAACACACACACACACACACACACACACACACACACACACACACACACACACACACACACACACACACACACACACACACACACACACACACACACACAAAAAGTAAAAACTTCGGTCTCTAATACAGTTTTAGTTTTATTGGGTCAAACAGAATGTGGTGGCCGTATGTTTTGGACACTCGGGAGCAGAGCTGTCAAACCTAAACGTGTAGGGCGAGTGAACTGGGAACGTCTGGCAGAGGCAGTGGTCCATGTTCCAAGCCAACTTTGTGTGAGCAGCTGCGGCCAGAAGACCGTCGGTGTCTGTTGTGGCAGCAACCTGAGAACCCGCTGGTGGACTCCAGGGCTGAAGGAAGCCGTCAGGCTGAAGAAGGAGGCCTTGGTAAGTGAGGCAGTCACTGAGGCAGTTAGAAAGCTCCTGAAGGTGTGGGGGGGGGGGGGGTGAAGACTCTGGACATTGTTGGGCTGTCTTCACTGACACACTTTTAGATGTGGTATGGAGGTCTGGGACAGAACCTGTGGAGAGGCAGACCAGGCTCGTGGTTCCTCTTTTTAAAAAGGGGGACCGGAGGGCGTGCTCTCAGACTCACGGGAAAGAGGCTTCAGGGACCTGATGACGTAACCGACTAGTTACTCAGAATTTCCAACTTTCAAGATCAAATGGAACGCCATAAGACGAGTAGTGATGGTGAAACCGTGTGTGTGTGTGAATGTGTGTGTGTGTGTGTGTATGTGTGTGTGAATGTGTGTGTGTGTGTGTGTGTGTGTGTGTGCGTGTGTGTGTGTGTGTGTGTGTGAGAATGTGTGTGTGTGTGTGTGCGTGAATGTGTGTGCGTGAATGTGTGCGTGTGTGTGTGTGTGTGAATGTGTGTGTGTGTGTGTGTGTGTGTGTGTGAGTGAACGTGTGCGTCACCTGCAGCGTGTCGTCTCTGTGGCTCACTCGCACTCGGTACGTCCGTTGTTCGTAGATGTGTCTCAGATGCGGCCAGGGGGGCTTCAGGTTCACACACAGCTTTCCACCACAGGGGGCAACGGAGAGTAGGGGAGGGGCCAAAAAAGCTGAGCAACATCGGAGACACACACACAAACACACACTTACATCACTGTTCCCAGAAAGTTATTGATTATTGAGCTCGAACTAAAGATTATTTTCATCATTAATGATTTTTCATTCAAACAAAAAGAAAGATTCAATCAATGAACACTAACATATGATGGAGGGTGTAGTTAATACACTAACATATGATGGAGGGTGTAGTTAATACACTAACATATGATGGAGGGTGTAGTTAATACTAACATATGATGGAGGGTGTAGTTAACACTAACATATGATGGAGGGTGTAGTTAATACACTAACATATGATGGAGGGTGTAGTTAATACACTAACATATGATGGAGGGTGTAGTTAATACACTAACATATGATGGAGGGTGTAGTTAATACTAACATATGATGGAGGGTGTAGTTAATACACTAACATATGATGGAGGGTGTAGTTAATACTAACATATGATGGAGGGTGTAGTTAATACACTAACATATGATGGAGGGTGTAGTTAATACACTAACATATGATGGAGGGTGTAGTTAATACACTAACATATGATGGAGGGTGTAGTTAATACACTAACATATGATGGAGGGTGTAGTTAATACACTAACATATGATGGAGGGTGTAGTTAATACTAACATATGATGGAGGGTGTAGTTAATACACTAACATATGATGGAGGGTGTAGTTAATACTAACATATGATGGAGGGTGTAGTTAATACACTAACATATGATGGAGGGTGTAGTTAATACACTAACATATGATGGAGGGTGTAGTTAATACACTAACATATGATGGAGGGTGTAGTTAATACACTAACATATGATGGAGGGTGTAGTTAACACTAACATATGATGGAGGGTGTAGTTAATACTAACATATTATGGAGGGTGTAGTTAATACACTAACATATGATGGAGGGTGTAGTTAATACTAACATATGATGGAGGGTGTAGTTAATACTAACATATGATGGAGGGTGTAGTTAATACTAACATATGATGGAGGGTGTAGTTAACACTAACATATGATGGAGGGTGTAGTTAACACTAACATATGATGGAGGGTGTAGTTAATACTAACATATGATGGAGGGTGTAGTTAATACACTAACATATGATGGAGGGTGTAGTTAATACTAACATATGATGGAGGGTGTAGTTAATACACTAACATATGATGGAGGGTGTAGTTAATACACTAACATATGATGGAGGGTGTAGTTAATACACTAACATATGATGGAGGGTGTAGTTAACACAAACATATGATGGAGGGTGTAGTTAATACTAACATATTATGGAGGGTGTAGTTAATACACTAACATATGATGGAGGGTGTAGTTAATACTAACATATGATGGAGGGTGTAGTTAATACTAACATATGATGGAGGGTGTAGTTAATACTAACATATGATGGAGGGTGTAGTTAACACTAACATATGATGGAGGGTGTAGTTAACACTAACATATGATGGAGGGTGTAGTTAATACTAACATATGATGGAGGGTGTAGTTAACACTAACATATGATGGAGGGTGTAGTTAACACTAACATATGATGGAGGGTGTAGTTAATACTAAAATAGGATAGAGGGTGTAGTTAATACACTAACATATGATGGAGGGTGTAGTTAATACACTAACATATGATGGAGGGTGTAGTTAATACTAAAATAGGATAGAGGGTGTAGTTAATACACTAAAATATGATGGAGGGTGTAGTTAATACTAACATATGATGGAGGGTGTAGTTAATACACTAACATATGATGGAGGGTGTAGTTAATACACTAACATATGATGGAGGGTGTAGTTAACACTAACATATGATGGAGGGTGTAGTTAATACACTAACATATGATGGAGGGTGTAGTTAATACACTAACATATGATGGAGGGTGTAGTTAACACTAACATATGATGGAGGGTGTAGTTAACACTAACATATGATGGAGGGTGTAGTTAACAATAACATATGATGGAGGGTGTAGTTAATACTAAAATAGGATGGAGGGTGTAGTTAACACTAACATATGATGGAGGGTGTAGTTAATACTAAAATAGGATGGAGGGTGTAGTTAACACTAACATATGATGGAGGGTGTAGTTAACACTAACATATGATGGAGGGTGTAGTTAATACTAAAATAGGATGGAGGGTGTAGTTAACACTAACATATGATGGAGGGTGTAGTTAACACTAAAATATGATGGAGGGTGTAGTTAATACACTAAAATATGATGGAGGGTGTAGTTAATACACTAACATATGATGGAGGGTGTAGCTAATACTAAAATAGGATGGAGGGTGTAGTTAACACTAACATATGATGGAGGGTGTAGTTAACAATAACATATGATGGAGGGTGTAGTTAACACTAACATATGATGGAGGGTGTAGTTAACACTAACATATGATGGAAGGTGTAGTTAATACTAAAATATGATGGAGGGTGTAGTTAACACTGACATATGATGGAGGGTGTAGTTAACACTAACATAGGATAGAGGGTGTAGTTAACACTAACATATGATGGAGGGTGTAGTTAATACACTAACATATGATGGAGGGTGTAGTTAATACACTAACATATGATGGAGGGTGTAGTTAATACTAACATATGATGGAGGGTGTAGTTAACACTAACATATGATGGAGGGTGTAGTTAATACACTAACATATGATGGAGGGTGTAGTTAATACTAACATATGATGGAGGGTGTAGTTAATACTAACATATGATGGAGGGTGTAGTTAATACTAACATATGATGGAGGGTGTAGTTAACACTAACATATGATGGAGGGTGTAGTTAATACTAACATATGATGGAGGGTGTAGTTAATACACTAACATATGATGGAGGGTGTAGTTAATACTAACATATGATGGAGGGTGTAGTTAATACACTAACATATGATGGAGGGTGTAGTTAATACACTAACATATGATGGAGGGTGTAGTTAATACACTAACATATGATGGAGGGTGTAGTTAATACACTAACATATGATGGAGGGTGTAGTTAACACTAACATATGATGGAGGGTGTAGTTAACACTAACATATGATGGAGGGTGTAGTTAATACTAAAATAGGATAGAGGGTGTAGTTAATACACTAACATATGATGGAGGGTGTAGTTAATACACTAACATATGATGGAGGGTGTAGTTAATACTAAAATAGGATAGAGGGTGTAGTTAATACACTAACATATGATGGAGGGTGTAGTTAATACACTAAAATATGATGGAGGGTGTAGTTAACACTAACATATGATGGAGGGTGTAGTTAATACACTAACATATGATGGAGGGTGTAGTTAATACACTAACATATGATGGAGGGTGTAGTTAACACTAACATATGATGGAGGGTGTAGTTAATACACTAACATATGATGGAGGGTGTAGTTAATACACTAACATATGATGGAGGGTGTAGTTAACACTAACATATGATGGAGGGTGTAGTTAACACTAACATATAATGGAGAGTGTAGTTAACACTAACATATGGATGGAGGGTGTAGTTAACACTAACATATGATGGAGGGTGTAGTTAACACTAACATATGATGGAGGGTGTAGTTAATACTAACATATGATGGAGGGTGTAGTTAATACACTAACATATGATGGAGGGTGTAGTTAATACTAACATATGATGGAGGGTGTAGTTAATACACTAACATATGATGGAGGGTGTAGTTAATACACTAACATATGGAGGGTGTAGTTAACACTAACATATGATGGAGGGTGTAGTTAATACTAACATATGATGGAGGGTGTAGTTAATACACTAACATATGATGGAGGGTGTAGTTAAAACACTAAAATATGATGGAGGGTGTAGTTAACACTAACATATGATGGAGGGTGTAGTTAACACTAACATATGATGGAGGGTGTAGTTAATACTAAAATAGGATAGAGGGTGTAGTTAATACACTAACATATGATGGAGGGTGTAGTTAATACTAACATATGATGGAGGGTGTAGTTAACACTAACATATGATGGAGGGTGTAGTTAATACTAACATATGATGGAGGGTGTAGTTAATACACTAACATATGATGGAGGGTGTAGTTAATACACTAACATATGATGGAGGGTGTAGTTAATACACTAACATATGATGGAGGGTGTAGTTAATACACTAACATATGATGGAGGGTGTAGTTAACACTAACATATGATGGAGGGTGTAGTTAACACTAACATATGATGGAGGGTGTAGTTAATACTAAAATACGATAGAGGGTGTAGTTAACACTAACATATGATGGAGGGTGTAGTTAATACTAAAATAGGAAAGAGGGTGTAGTTAATACACTAACATATGATGGAGGGTGTAGTTAATACACTAACATATGATGGAGGGTGTAGTTAATACTAAAATAGGATAGAGGGTGTAGTTAATACACTAACATATGATGGAGGGTGTAGTTAATACACTAAAATATGATGGAGGGTGTAGTTAACACTAACATATGATGGAGGGTGTAGTTAATACACTAACATATGATGGAGGGTGTAGTTAATACACTAACATATGATGGAGGGTGTAGTTAACACTAACATATGATGGAGGGTGTAGTTAATACACTAACATATGATGGAGGGTGTAGTTAATACACTAACATATGATGGAGGGTGTAGTTAACACACTAACATATGATGGAGGGTGTAGTTAACACTAACATATGATGGAGGGTGTAGTTAACACTAACATATGATGGAGGGTGTAGTTAACAATAACATATGATGAGGGTGTAGTTAATACTAAAATAGGATGGAGGGTGTAGTTAACACTAACATATGATGGAGGGTGTAGTTAATACTAAAATAGGATGGAGGGTGTAGTTAACACTAACATATGATGGAGGGTGTAGTTAACACTAACATATGATGGAGGGTGTAGTTAATACTAAAATATGATGGAGGGTGTAGTTAACACTAACATATGATGGAGGGTGTAGTTAATACTAAAATAGGATGGAGGGTGTAGTTAACACTAACATATGATGGAGGGTGTAGTTAACACTAAAATTTGATGGAGGGTGTAGTTAATACACTAACATATGATGGAGGGTGTAGTTAATACTAAAATAGGATGGAGGGTGTAGTTAACACTAACATATGATGGAGGGTGTAGTTAATACTAAAATAGGATAGAGGGTGTAGTTAACACTAACATATGATGGAGGGTGTAGTTAACACTAACATATGATGGAGGGTGTAGTTAACACTAACATATGATGGAGGGTGTAGTTAACACTAACATATGATGGAGGGTGTAGTTAACACTAACATATGATGGAAGGTGTAGTTAATACTAAAATATGATGGAGGGTGTAGTTAACACTGACATATGATGGAGGGTGTAGTTAAAACTAACATATGATGGAGGGTGTAGTTAACACTAACATATGATGGAGGGTGTAGTTAAAACTAACATATGATGGAGGGTGTAGTTAAAACTAACATATGATGGAGGGTGTAGTTAACACTAACATATGATGGAGGGTGTAGTTAATACTAGCATATGATGGAGGGTGTAGTTAATACACTAACATATGATGGAGGGTGTAGTTAATACACTAACATATGATGGAGGGTGTAGTTAACACTAACATATGATGGAGGGTGTAGTTAATACTAACATATGATGGAGGGTGTAGTTAACACTAACATATGATGGAGGGTGTAGTTAATACTAACATATGATGGAGGGTGTAGTTAATACACTAACATATGATGGAGGGTGTAGTTAATACACTAACATATGATGGAGGGTGTAGTTAACACTAACATATGATGGAGGGTGTAGTTAATACTAACATATGATGGAGGGTGTAGTTAATACTAACATATGATGGAGGGTGTAGTTAATACACTAACATATGATGGAGGGTGTAGTTAACACTAACATATGATGGAGGGTGTAGTTAATACTAACATATGATGGAGGGTGTAGTTAACACTAACATATGATGGAGGGTGTAGTTAATACTAACATATGATGGAGGGTGTAGTTAATACACTAACATATGATGGAGGGTGTAGTTAATACTAACATATGATGGAGGGTGTAGTTAATACACTAACATATGATGGAGGGTGTAGTTAATACACTAACATATGGAGGGTGTAGTTAACACTAACATATGATGGAGGGTGTAGTTAATACTAACATATGATGGAGGGTGTAGTTAATACACTAACATATGATGGAGGGTGTAGTTAATACACTAAAATATGATGGAGGGTGTAGTTAATACACTAACATATGATGGAGGGTGTAGTTAACACTAACATATGATGGAGGGTGTAGTTAATACTAACATATGATGGAGGGTGTAGTTAATACACTAACATATGATGGAGGGTGTAGTTAATACTAACATATGATGGAGGGTGTAGTTAATACACTAACATATGATGGAGGGTGTAGTTAATACACTAACATATGGAGGGTGTAGTTAACACTAACATATGATGGAGGGTGTAGTTAATACTAACATATGATGGAGGGTGTAGTTAATACACTAACATATGATGGAGGGTGTAGTTAAAACTAACATATGATGGAGGGTGTAATTAACACTAACATATGATGGAGGGTGTAGTTAATACTAACATATGATGGAGGGTGTAGTTAACACTAACATATGATGGAGGGTGTAGTTAATACACTAACATATGATGGAGGGTGTAGTTAATACACTAACATATGATGGAGGGTGTAGTTAATACACTAAAATATGATGGAGGGTGTAGTTAATACACTAACATATGATGGAGGGTGTAGTTAAAACTAACATATGATGGAGGGTGTAATTAACACTAACATATGATGGAGGGTGTAGTTAATACTAACATATGATGGAGGGTGTAGTTAACACTAACATATGATGGAGGGTGTAGTTAATACACTAACATATGATGGAGGGTGTAGTTAATACACTAAAATATGATGGAGGGTGTAGTTAATACACTAACATATGATGGAGGGTGTAGTTAACACTAACATATGATGGAGGGTGTAGTTAATACTAACATATGATGGAGGGTGTAGTTAATACACTAACATATGATGGAGGGTGTAGTTAATACTAACATATGATGGAGGGTGTAGTTAATACACTAACATATGATGGAGGGTGTAGTTAATACACTAACATATGGAGGGTGTAGTTAACACTAACATATGATGGAGGGTGTAGTTAATACTAACATATGATGGAGGGTGTAGTTAATACACTAACATATGATGGAGGGTGTAGTTAAAACTAACATATGATGGAGGGTGTAATTAACACTAACATATGATGGAGGGTGTAGTTAATACTAACATATGATGGAGGGTGTAGTTAACACTAACATATGATGGAGGGTGTAGTTAATACACTAACATATGATGGAGGGTGTAGTTAATACACTAAAATATGATGGAGGGTGTAGTTAACACTAACATATGATGGAGGGTGTAGTTAATACTAACATATGATGGAGGGTGTAGTTAATACACTAACATATGATGGAGGGTGTAGTTAATACACTAAAATATGATGGAGGGTGTAGTTAATACACTAACATATGATGGAGGGTGTAGTTAAAACTAACATATGATGGAGGGTGTAATTAACACTAACATATGATGGAGGGTGTAGTTAATACTAACATATGATGGAGGGTGTAGTTAACACTAACATATGATGGAGGGTGTAGTTAATACACTAACATATGATGGAGGGTGTAGTTAATACACTAACATATGATGGAGGGTGTAGTTAATACACTAAAATATGATGGAGGGTGTAGTTAATACACTAACATATGATGGAGGGTGTAGTTAAAACTAACATATGATGGAGGGTGTAATTAACACTAACATATGATGGAGGGTGTAGTTAATACTAACATATGATGGAGGGTGTAGTTAACACTAACATATGATGGAGGGTGTAGTTAATACACTAACATATGATGAGGGTGTAGTTAATACACTAAAATATGATGGAGGGTGTAGTTAATACACTAACATATGATGGAGGGTGTAGTTAATACTAACATATGATGGAGGGTGTAGTTAATACACTAACATATGATGGAGGGTGTAGTTAATACACTAAAATATGATGGAGGGTGTAGTTAATACACTAACATATGATGGAGGGTGTAGTTAACACTAACATATGATGGAGGGTGTAGTTAATACACTAACATATGATGGAGGGTGTAGTTAATACACTAACATATGATGGAGGGTGTAGTTAACACTAACATATGATGGAGGGTGTAGTTAATACTAACATATGATGGAGGGTGTAGTTAACACTAACATATGATGGAGGGTGTAGTTAACACTAACATATGATGGAGGGTGTAGTTAATACTAACATATGATGGAGGGTGTAGTTAATACACTAACATATGATGGAGGGTGTAGTTAATACACTAAAATATGATGGAGGGTGTAGTTAATACACTAACATATGATGGAGGGTGTAGTTAACACTAACATATGATGGAGGGTGTAGTTAACACTAACATATGATGGAGGGTGTAGTTAATACTAAAATAGGATAGAGGGTGTAGTTAATACACTAACATATGATGGAGGGTGTAGTTAATACACTAACATATGATGGAGGGTGTAGTTAATACACTAACATATGATGGAGGGTGTAGTTAATACACTAAAATATGATGGAGGGTGTAGTTAACACTAACATATGATGGAGGGTGTAGTTAATACACTAACATATGATGGAGGGTGTAGTTAATACACTAACATATGATGGAGGGTGTAGTTAATACACTAACATATGATGGAGGGTGTAGTTAACACACTAACATATGATGGAGGGTGTAGTTAACACTAACATATGATGGAGGGTGTAGTTAACACTAACATATGATGGAGGGTGTAGTTAACAATAACATATGATGGAGGGTGTAGTTAATACTAAAATAGGATGGAGGGTGTAGTTAACACTAACATATGATGGAGGGTGTAGTTAATACTAAAATAGGATAGAGGGTGTAGTTAACACTAACATATGATGGAGGGTGTAGTTAACACTAACATATGATGGAGGGTGTAGTTAACACTAACATATGATGGAGGGTGTAGTTAACACTAACATATGATGGAGGGTGTAGTTAACACTAACATATGATGGAGGGTGTAGTTAACACTAACATATGATGGAAGGTGTAGTTAATACTAAAATATGATGGAGGGTGTAGTTAACACTGACATATGATGGAGGGTGTAGTTAAAACTAACATATGATGGAGGGTGTAGTTAACACTAACATATGATGGAGGGTGTAGTTAAAACTAACATATGATGGAGGGTGTAGTTAAAACTAACATATGATGGAGGGTGTAGTTAACACTAACATATGATGGAGGGTGTAGTTAATACTAACATATGATGGAGGGTGTAGTTAATACACTAACATATGATGGAGGGTGTAGTTAATACACTAACATATGATGGAGGGTGTAGTTAACACTAACATATGATGGAGGGTGTAGTTAATACTAACATATGATGGAGGGTGTAGTTAACACTAACATATGATGGAGGGTGTAGTTAATACTAACATATGATGGAGGGTGTAGTTAATACACTAACATATGATGGAGGGTGTAGTTAATACTAACATATGATGGAGGGTGTAGTTAATACACTAACATATGATGGAGGGTGTAGTTAATACACTAACATATGATGGAGGGTGTAGTTAACACTAACATATGATGGAGGGTGTAGTTAATACACTAACATATGATGGAGGGTGTAGTTAACACTAACATATGATGGAGGGTGTAGTTAACACTAACATATGATGGAGGGTGTAGTTAAAACTAACATATGATGGAGGGTGTAGTTAAAACTAACATATGATGGAGGGTGTAATTAACACTAACATATGATGGAGGGTGTAGTTAATACACTAAAATATGATGGAGGGTGTAGTTAATACACTAACATATGATGGAGGGTGTAGTTAATACACTAACATATGATGGAGGGTGTAGTTAATACACTAAAATATGATGGAGGGTGTAGTTAATACACTAACATATGATGGAGGGTGTAGTTAACACTAACATATGATGGAGGGTGTAGTTAATACACTAACATATGATGGAGGGTGTAGTTAATACACTAACATATGATGGAGGGTGTAGTTAACACTAACATATGATGGAGGGTGTAGTTAATACTAACATATGATGGAGGGTGTAGTTAACACTAACATATGATGGAGGGTGTAGTTAACACTAACATATGATGGAGGGTGTAGTTAATACTAACATATGATGGAGGGTGTAGTTAATACACTAACATATGATGGAGGGTGTAGTTAATACACTAAAATATGATGGAGGGTGTAGTTAATACACTAACATATGATGGAGGGTGTAGTTAACACTAACATATGATGGAGGGTGTAGTTAACACTAACATATGATGGAGGGTGTAGTTAATACTAAAATAGGATAGAGGGTGTAGTTAATAAACTAACATATGATGGAGGGTGTAGTTAATACACTAACATATGATGGAGGGTGTAGTTAATACACTAACATATGATGGAGGGTGTAGTTAATACACTAAAATATGATGGAGGGTGTAGTTAACACTAACATATGATGGAGGGTGTAGTTAATACACTAACATATGATGGAGGGTGTAGTTAATACACTAACATATGATGGAGGGTGTAGTTAATACACTAACATATGATGGAGGGTGTAGTTAATACACTAACATATGATGGAGGGTGTAGTTAATACTAACATATGATGGAGGGTGTAGTTAATACACTAACATATGATGGAGGGTGTAGTTAATACACTAACATATGATGGAGGATGTAGTTAATACACTAAAATATGATGGAGGGTGTAGTTAATACAATAACATATGATGGAGGGTGTAGTTAACACTAACATATGATGGAGGGTGTAGTTAACACTAACATATGATGGAGGGTGTAGTTAATACTAAAATAGGATAGAGGGTGTAGTTAATACACTAACATATGATGGAGGGTGTAGTTAATACTAAAATAGGATAGAGGGTGTAGTTAATACACTAACATATGATGGAGGGTGTAGTTAACACTAAAATATGATGGAGGGTGTAGTTAATACACTAAAATATGATGGAGGGTGTAGTTAACACTAACATAGGATGGAGGGTGTAGTTAATACTAAAATAGGATAGAGGGTGTAGTTAATACACTAAAATATGATGGAGGGTGTAGTTAACACTAACATATGATGGAGGGTGTAGTTAATACACTAAAATATGATGGAGGGTGTAGTTAATACTAACATATGATGGAGGGTGTAGTTAATACACTAAAATATGATGGAGGGTGTAGTTAATACACTAACATATGATGGAGGGTGTAGTTAATACTAAAATAGGATGGAGGGTGTAGTTAATACACTAACATATGATGGAGAGTGTAGTTAATACACTAACATATGATGGAGGGTGTAGTTAATACTAACATATGATGGAGGGTGTAGTTAATACACTAACATATGATGGAGGGTGTAGTTAATACTAAAATATGATGGAGGGTGTAGTTAATACTAAAATAGGATGGAGGGTGTAGTTAATACACTAACATATGATGGAGAGTGTAGTTAATACACTAACATATGATGGAGGGTGTAGTTAATACTAAAATATGATGGAGGGTGTAGTTAATACACTAACATATGATGGAGGGTGTAGTCAATACACTAAAATATGATGGAGGGTGTAGTTAATACTAAAATAGGATGGAGGGTGTAGTTAACACTAACATATGATGGAGGGTGTAGTTAATACTAACATATGATGGAGGGTGTAGTTAATACACTAACATATGATGGAGGGTGTAGTTAATACACTAACATATGATGGAGGGTGTAGTTAATACTAACATATGATGGAGGGTGTAGTTAACACTAACATATGATGGAGGGTGTAGTTAATACTAACATATGATGGAGGGTGTAGTTAATACACTAACATATGATGGAGGGTGTAGTCAATACACTAACATATGATGGAGGGTGTAGTTAATACTAACATATGATGGAGGGTGTAGTTAACACTAACATATGATGGAGGGTGTAGTTAATACTAACATATGATGGAGGGTGTAGTTAATACACTAACATATGATGGAGGGTGTAGTTAATACTAACATATGATGGAGGGTGTAGTTAATACACTAACATATGATGGAGGGTGTAGTCAATACACTAACATATGATGGAGGGTGTAGTTAATGCTAACATATGATGGAGGGTGTAGTTAACACTAACATATGATGGAGGGTGTAGTTAATACTAACATATGATGGAGGGTGTAGTTAATACACTAACATATGATGGAGGGTGTAGTTAATACTAAAATAGGATGGAGGGTGTAGTTAATACACTAAAATATGATGGAGGGTGTAGTTAATACACGAACATATGATGGAGGGTGTAGTTAAAACTAACATATGATGGAGGGTGTAGTTAATACACTAAAATAGGATGGAGGGTGTAGTTAACACTAACATATGATGGAGGGTGTAGTTAATACACTAACATATGATGGAGGGTGTAGTTAATACTAACATATGATGGAGGGTGTAGTTAATACACTAAAATAGGATGGAGGGTGTAGTTAACACTAACATATGATGGAGGGTGTAGTTAATACTAACATATGATGGAGGGTGTAGTTAATACACTAACATATGATGGAGGGTGTAGTTAATACTAAAATATGATGGAGGGTGTAGTTAATACACTAAAATATGATGGAGGGTGTAGTTAATACTAACATATGATGGAGGGTGTAGTTAATACTAACATATGATGGAGAGTGTAGTTAATACACTAACATATGATGGAGGGTGTAGTTAATACACTAAAATAGGATGGAGGGTGTAGTTAACACTAACATATGATGGAGGGTGTAGTTAATACACTAAAATATGATGGAGGGTGTAGTTAATACACTAACATATGATGGAGGGTGTAGTTAATACTAACATATGATGGAGGGTGTAGTTAATACACTAAAATATGATGGAGGGTGTAGTTAATACACTAACATATGATGGAGGGTGTAGTTAATACTAACATATGATGGAGGGTGTAGTTAATACACTAAAATAGGATGGAGGGTGTAGTTAATACTAAAATAGGATGGAGGGTGTAGTTAATACACTAACATATGATGGAGAGTGTAGTTAATACACTAACATATGATGGAGGGTGTAGTTAATACTAAAATATGATGGAGGGTGTAGTTAATACACTAACATATGATGGAGGGTGTAGTCAATACACTAGAATATGATGGAGGGTGTAGTTACCACGAACATATGATGGAGGGTGTAGTTAATACTAACATATGATGGAGGGTGTAGTTAACACTAACATATGATGGAGGGTGTAGTTACCACGAACATATGATGGAGGGTGTAGTTAATACTAACATATGATGGAGGGTGTAGTTAACACTAACATATGATGGAGGGTGTAGTTAATACACTAACATATGATGGAGGGTGTAGTTAATACTAACATATGATGGAGGGTGTAGTTAATACACTAACATATGATGGAGGGTGTAGTTAATACACTAACATATGATGGAGGGTGTAGTTAATACACTAACATATGATGGAGGGTGTAGTTAATACACTAACATATGATGGAGGGTGTAGTTAATACTAACATATGATGGAGGGTGTAGTTAACACTAACATATGATGGAGGGTGTAGTTAATACTAACATATGATGGAGGGTGTAGTTAATACACTAACATATGATGGAGGGTGTAGTTAATACACTAACATATGATGGAGGGTGTAGTTAATACTAACATATGATGGAGGGTGTAGTTAACACTAACATATGATGGAGGGTGTAGTTAATACTAACATATGATGGAGGGTGTAGTTAATACACTAACATATGATGGAGGGTGTAGTTAATACTAACATATGATGGAGGGTGTAGTTAATACTAACATATGATGGAGGGTGTAGTTAATACACTAACATATGATGGAGGGTGTAGTTAATACTAACATATGATGGAGGGTGTAGTTAATACACTAACATATGATGGAGGGTGTAGTTTATACTAACATATGATGGAGGGTGTAGTTAATACACTAACATATGATGGAGGGTGTAGTCAATACACTAACATATGATGGAGGGTGTAGTTAATACACTAACATATGATGGAGGGTGTAGTCAATACACTAACATATGATGGAGGGTGTAGTTAATACACTAACATATGATGGAGGGTGTAGTTAACACTAACATATGATGGAGGGTGTAGTTAATACTAACATATGATGGAGGGTGTAGTTAATACACTAACATATGATGGAGGGTGTAGTTAATACTAAAATAGGATGGAGGGTGTAGTTAATACACTACAATATGATGGAGGGTGTAGTTAATACACTACAATATGATGGAGGGTGTAGTTAAAAATAACATATGATGGAGGGTGTAGTTAATACACTAAAATAGGATGGAGGGTGTAGTTAACACTAACATATGATGGAGGGTGTAGTTAATACACTAACATATGATGGAGGGTGTAGTTAATACTAACATATGATGGAGGGTGTAGTTAATACACTAACATATGATGGAGGGTGTAGTTAATACTAACATATGATGGAGGGTGTAGTTAATACTAACATATGATGGAGGGTGTAGTTAATACTAACATATGATGGAGGGTGTAGTTAATACACTAACATATGATGGAGGGTGTAGTTAATACTAAAATATGATGGAGGGTGTAGTTAATACTAACATATGATGGAGAGTGTAGTTAATACACTAACATATGATGGAGGGTGTAGTTAATACAATAAAATAGGATGGAGGGTGTAGTTAACACTAACATATGATGGAGGGTGTAGTTAATACACTAACATATGATGGAGGGTGTAGTTAATACTAACATATGATGGAGGGTGTAGTTAATACTAACATATGATGGAGGGTGTAGTTAATACACTAAAATAGGATGGAGGGTGTAGTTAACACTAACATATGATGGAGGGTGTAGTTAATACACTAACATATGATGGAGGGTGTAGTTAATACTAACATATGATGGAGGGTGTAGTTAATACACTAAAATAGGATGGAGGGTGTAGTTAACACTAACATATGATGGAGGGTGTAGTTAATACTAACATATGATGGAGAGTGTAGTTAATACACTAACATATGATGGAGGGTGTAGTTAATACACTAACATATGATGGAGGGTGTAGTTAATACACTAAAATATGATGGAGGGTGTAGTTAATACACTAACATATGATGGAGGGTGTAGTTAATACACTAACATATGATGGAGAATGTAGTTAATACACTAAAATATGATGGAGAGTGTAGTTAATACTAAAATAGGATGGAGGGTGTAGTTAATACTAACATATGATGGAGGGTGTAGTTAATACACTAACATATGATGGAGGGTGTAGTTAATACACTAAAATATGATGGAGGGTGTAGTTAATACTAAAATAGGATGGAGGGTGTAGTTAATACACTAACATATGATGGAGGGTGTAGTTAATACACTAACATATGATGGAGAGTGTAGTTAATACACTAACATATGATGGAGGGTGTAGTTAATACACTAACATATGATGGAGGGTGTAGTTAATACTAACATATGATGGAGGGTGTAGTTAATACACTAAAATATGATGGAGGGTGTAGTTAATACACTAACATATGATGGAGGGTGTAGTTAATACACTAACATATGATGGAGAGTGTAGTTAATACACTAACATATGATGGAGGGTGTAGTTAATACACTAACATATGATGGAGGGTGTAGTTAATACACTAACATATGATGGAGGGTGTAGTTAATACACTAACATATGATGGAGGGTGTAGTTAATACTAACATATGATGGAGGGTGTAGTTAATACACTAAAATATGATGGAGGGTGTAGTTAATACACTAACATATGATGGAGGGTGTAGTTAATACACTAACATATGATGGAGAGTGTAGTTAATACACTAACATATGATGGAGGGTGTAGTTAATACACTAACATATGATGGAGGGTGTAGTTAATACTAACATATGATGGAGGGTGTAGTTAATACACTAAAATATGATGGAGGGTGTAGTTAATACACTAACATATGATGGAGAGTGTAGTTAACACTAACATATGATGGAGGGTGTAGTTAATACACTAAAATATGATGGAGGGTGTAGTTAATACACTAACATATGATGGAGGGTGTAGTTAATACTAACATATGATGAGGGTGTAGTTAATACACTAAAATATGATGGAGGGTGTAGTTAATACACTAACATATGATGGAGGGTGTAGTTAATACACTAACATATGATGGAGGGTGTAGTTAATACACTAACATATGATGGAGGGTGTAGTTAATACTAAAATATGATGGAGGGTGTAGTTAATACACTAACATATGATGGAGGGTGTAGTTAATACTAACATATGATGGAGGGTGTAGTTAATACCTAAAATATGATGGAGGGTGTAGTTAATACACTAACATATGATGGAGGGTGTAGTTAATACTAACATATGATGGAGGGTGTAGTTAATACACTAAAATATGATGGAGGGTGTAGGTAATACTAACATATGATGGAGGGTGTAGTTAATACACTAAAATATGATGGAGGGTGTAGTTAATACACTAACATATGATGGAGAGTGTAGTTAACACTAACATATGATGGAGGGTGTAGTTAATACACTAAAATATGATGGAGGGTGTAGTTAATACACTAACATATGATGGAGGGTGTAGTTAATACACTAACATATGATGGAGAGTGTAGTTAATACTAACATATGATGGAGGGTGTAGTTAATACACTAAAATATGATGGAGGGTGTAGTTAATACACTAACATATGATGGAGAGTGTAGTTAACACTAACATATGATGGAGAGTGTAGTTAATACACTAAAATATGATGGAGGGTGTAGTTAATACACTAACATATGATGGAGAGTGTAGTTAACACTAACATATGATGGAGGGTGTAGTTAATACACTAAAATATGATGGAGGGTGTAGTTAATACACTAACATATGATGGAGGGTGTAGTTAATACTAACATATGATGGAGGGTGTAGTTAATACTAACATATGATGGAGGGTGTAGTTAATACACTAAAATATGATGGAGGGTGTAGTTAATACACTAACATATGATGGAGGATGTAGTTAATACACTAACATATGATGGAGAGTGTAGTTAATACACTAAAATATGATGGAGGGTGTAGTTAATACACTAACATATGATGGAGAGTGTAGTTAATACACTAACATATGATGGAGGGTGTAGTTAACACACTAACATATGATGGAGGGTGTAGTTAATACACTAAAATATGATGGAGGGTGTAGTTAATACACTAACATATGATGGAGGGTGTAGTTAATACACTAACATATGATGGAGGGTGTAGTTAATACTAAAATAGGATGGAAGGGTGTAGTTAATACACTACAATATGATGGAGGGTGTAGTTATACACTACAATATGATGGAGGGTGTAGTTAAAATAACATATGATGGAGGGTGTAGTTAATACACTAAAATAGGATGGAGGGTGTAGTTAACACTAACATATGATGGAGGGTGTAGTTAAATACACTAACATATGATGGAGGGTGTAGTTAATACTAACATATGATGGAGGGTGTAGTTAATACACTAACATATGATGGAGGGTGTAGTTAATACTAACATATGATGGAGGGTGTAGTTAATACTAACATATGATGGAGGGTGTAGTTAATACTAACATATGATGGAGGGTGTAGTTAATACACTAACATATGATGGAGGGTGTAGTTAATACTAAAATATGATGGAGGGTGTAGTTAATA
>NW_027077324.1:0-27500 GCF_963930695.1 Labrus bergylta | reverse complement strand
CACACACACACACACACACACACACACACACACACACAGGAAGTAACAGAGTGTTATGTAATAGTTTCAAGCAGCTAGCTGTGAGACGGTTCATGTACCAGCCTGCTGCCTGTCAGGTGCTTCATCAACAACAACAACACGTGTCTCCGCCTCATGGCACACAGGAAGTGATGACATCATCTCTACATCTATTGGCTCTATCGTTGGACTGATTTTAAAATCCTCAATGACCTCAGATGTTACTGTTTAAGGGAGGGCTCAACAGTAACAGTGTGATGAGACGGGGATGTTTGATCAAACTAATCACACACACACATTAATGTCACATTTCATCTAAAGCTCTGAGTTCTGATCAGAGCCGGCTCTAAACATTTTGGTGCTCCACACAAGATTTCAGCCGTTGCCCCTCATATTGCTTTTTTAACATCATTTATTTACTTTAAAATGAAAAAAAACTTCTAAACAAACATGAATAAAATAATAATAACACTAATATTTCTTGTAAATAAATACAATATAAAATAAATACAAATAACTAGTTTAACAGAACAAACAATATCAACCAGTGCAGGGAGCAGAAGTGGTCACAGACGGGACAGCAGGGGATGGATTTAAATGTTTTATGATTGCATCTGGACAGAGAAGATGAGCATTTGTGAAACAATCTGCATTTTATAAAATAGTGTGAACACAAAATATTATTTTCTCTTCAGAGCAGGACAGAAACATCAACATAGTTTTTCAAGTGAGCCCAAAAGTTTTGCTAACCAGACCTACAACATGAACACATATCTATACAGAGAGGACTTCAAGCAGACCTACAACATGAACACATATCTATACAGAGAGGACTTCAACCAGACCTACAACATGAACAACTATCTATACAGAGAGGACTTCAAGCAGACCTACAACATGAACACATAGCTATACAGAGAGGACTTCATGCAGACCTACAACATGAACAACTATCTATACAGAGAGGACTTCAAGCAGACCTACAACATGAACACATAGCTATACAGAGAGGACTTCATGCAGACCTACAACATGAACAACTATCTATACAGAGAGGACTTCAAGCAGACCTACAACATGAACACATATCTATACAGAGAGGACTTCAAGCAGACCTACAACATGAACACATATCTATACAGAGAGGACTTCAAGCAGACCTACAACATGAACAACTATCTATACAGAGAGGACTTCAAGCAGACCTACAACATGAACACATATCTATACAGAGAGGACTTCAAGCAGACCTACAACATGAACAACTATCTATACAGAGAGGACTTCATGCAGACCTACAACATGAACAACTATCTATACAGAGAGGACTTCATGCAGACCTACAACATGAACAACTATCTATACAGAGAGGACTTCATGCAGACCTACAACATGAACAACTATCTATACAGAGAGGACTTCAAGCAGACCTACAACATGAACAACTATCTATACAGAGAGGACTTCAAGCAGACCTACAACATGAACAACTATCTATACAGAGAGGACTTCAAGCAGACCTACAACATGAACACATATCTATACAGAGAGGACTTCAACCAGACCTACAACATGAACACATATCTATACAGAGAGGACTTCAACCAGACCTACAACATGAACACATATCTATACAGAGAGGACTTCAACCAGACCTACAACATGAACACATAGCTATACAGAGAGGACTTCAAGCAGACCTACAACATGAACACATCTATACAGAGAGGACTTCAAGCAGACCTACAACATGAACACATCTATACAGAGAGGACTTCAACCAGACCTACAACATGAACACATATCTATACAGAGAGGACTTCAAGCAGACCTACAACATGAACAACTATCTATACAGAGAGGACTTCAAGCAGACCTACAACATGAACACATATCTATACAGAGAGGACTTCAAGCAGACCTACAACATGAACACATATCTATACAGAGAGGACTTCAAGCAGACCTACAACATGAACAACTATCTATACAGAGAGGACTTCAAGCAGACCTACAACATGAACAACTATCTATACAGAGAGGACTTCAAGCAGACCTACAACATGAACACATATCTATACAGAGAGGACTTCAACCAGACCTACAACATGAACAACTATCTATACAGAGAGGACTTCAAGCAGACCTACAACATGAACAACTATCTATACAGAGAGGACTTCAAGCAGACCTACAACATGAACACATATCTATACAGAGAGGACTTCAAGCAGACCTACAACATGAACACATATCTATACAGAGAGGACTTCAACCAGACCTACAACATGAACAACTATCTATACAGAGAGGACTTCAAGCAGACCTACAACATGAACACATCTATACAGAGAGGACTTCAACCAGACCTACAACATGAACAACTATCTATACAGAGAGGACTTCAAGCAGACCTACAACATGAACACACATCTATACAGAGAGGACTTCAAGCAGACCTACAACATGAACACATATCTATACAGAGAGGACTTCAAGCAGACCTACAACATGAACACATCTATACAGAGAGGACTTCAAGCAGACCTACAACATGAACACATCTATACAGAGAGGACTTCAAGCAGACCTACAACATGAACACATCTATACAGAGAGGACTTCAAGCAGACCTACAACATGAACAACTATCTATACAGAGAGGACTTCAAGCAGACCTACAACATGAACACATCTATACAGAGAGGACTTCAAGCAGACCTACAACATGAACACACATCTATACAGAGAGGACTTCAACCAGACCTACAACATGAACACATATCTATACAGAGAGGACTTCAACCAGACCTACAACATGAACACATATCTATACAGAGAGGACTTCAAGCAGACCTACAACATGAACACACATCTATACAGAGAGGACTTCAAGCAGACCTACAACATGAACAACTATCTATACAGAGAGGACTTCAACCAGACCTACAACATGAACACATATCTATACAGAGAGGACTTCAACCAGACCTACAACATGAACACATATCTATACAGAGAGGACTTCAAGCAGACCTACAACATGAACAACTATCTATACAGAGAGGACTTCAAGCAGACCTACAACATGAACAACTATCTATACAGAGAGGACTTCAAGCAGACCTACAACATGAACACATATCTATACAGAGAGGACTTCAAGCAGACCTACAACATGAACACATATCTATACAGAGAGGACTTCAACCAGACCTACAACATGAACACACATCTATACAGAGAGGACTTCAACCAGACCTACAACATGAACACATATCTATACAGAGAGGACTTCAAGCAGACCTACAACATGAACACACATCTATACAGAGAGGACTTCAAGCAGACCTACAACATGAACACATATCTATACAGAGAGGACTTCAAGCAGACCTACAACATGAACAACTATCTATACAGAGAGGACTTCAAGCAGACCTACAACATGAACAACTATCTATACAGAGAGGACTTCAAGCAGACCTACAACATGAACACATATCTATACAGAGAGGACTTCAAGCAGACCTACAACATGAACAACTATCTATACAGAGAGGACTTCAAGCAGACCTACAACATGAACACATATCTATACAGAGAGGACTTCAACCAGACCTACAACATGAACACATATCTATACAGAGAGGACTTCAAGCAGACCTACAACATGAACACATATCTATACAGAGAGGACTTCAACCAGACCTACAACATGAACACGAGCAGGTAAAGAGAAGGTAAAGAGAAAGTAAAGAACAGGTTATGAACAGGTAAAGAGAAGGTAAAGAACAGGTTATGAACAGGTAAAGAGAAGGTAAAGAACAGGTTATGAACAGGTAAAGAGAAGGTAAAGAACAGGTTATGAACAGGTAAAGAGAAGGTAAAGAACAGATAAAGAACAGATAAAGAGAAGGTAAAAAACAGGTAAAGAACAGGTAAAGAACAGGTAAAGAACAGGTAAAGAGAAGGTAAAGAACAGGTAAAGAACAGGTAAAGAGAAGGTAAAGAACAGATAAAGAGAAGGTAAAGAACAGATAAAGAACAGGTAAAGAGAAGGTAAAGAACAGATAAAGAACAGATAAAGAGAAGGTAAAGAACAGATAAAGAGAAGGTAAAGAACAGGTAAAGAGAAGGTAAAGAACAGATAAAGAACAGATAAAGAGAAGGTAAAGAACAGATAAAGAACAGATAAAGAACAGATAAAGAACAGATAAAGAACAGATAAAGAGAAGGTAAAGAACAGGTAAAGAACAGATAAAGAGAAGGTAAAGAACAGATAAAGAACAGATAAAGAACAGATAAAGAACAGGTAAAGAGAAGGTAAAGAACAGGTAAAGAACAGATAAAGAGAAGGTAAAGAACAGGTAAAGAACAGATAAAGAGAAGGTAAAGAACAGGTAAAGAACAGATAAAGAACAGGTAAAGAGAAGGTAAAGAACAGATAAAGAACAGATAAAGAGAAGGTAAAGAACAGATAAAGAGAAGGTAAAGAACAGATAAAGAACAGATAAAGAGAAGGTAAAGAACAGGTAAAGAGAAGGTAAAGAACAGATAAAGAACAGATAAAGAGAAGGTAAAGAACAGGTAAAGAGAAGGTAAAGAACAGATAAAGAACAGATAAAGAGAAGGTAAAGAACAGGTAAAGAGAAGGTAAAGAACAGATAAAGAACAGATAAAGAACAGATAAAGAGAAGGTAAAGAACAGGTAAAGAGAAGGTAAAGAACAGATAAAGAACAGATAAAGAACAGATAAAGAACAGATAAAGAACAGATAAAGAGAAGGTAAAGAACAGGTAAAGAGAAGGTAAAGAACAGATAAAGAACAGATAAAGAACAGATAAAGAACAGATAAAGAGAAGGTAAAGAACAGATAAAGAACAGATAAAGAGAAGGTAAAGAACAGATAAAGAACAGATTAAGAACAGGTAAAGAACAGATAAAGAACAGATAAAGAACAGATAAAGAACAGATAAAGAGAAGGTAAAGAACAGGTAAAGAACAGATAAAGAACAGGTAAAGAGAAGGTAAAGAACAGATAAAGAACAGATAAAGAACAGATAAAGAACAGATAAAGAACAGATAAAGAGAAGGTAAAGAACAGATAAAGAACAGATAAAGAACAGGTAAAGAACAGATAAAGAACAGATAAAGAGAAGGTAAAGAACAGGTAAAGAACAGGTAAAGAACAGATAAAGAACAGATAAAGAGAAGGTAAAGAACAGGTAAAGAACAGGTAAAGAGAAGGTAAAGAACAGATAAAGAACAGATAAAGAGAAGGTAAAGAACAGATAAAGAACAGATAAAGAACAGATAAAGAACAGATAAAGAGAAGGTAAAGAACAGGTAAAGAACAGGTAAAGAACAGATAAAGAACAGATAAAGAGAAGGTAAAGAACAGATAAAGAGAAGGTAAAGAACAGATAAAGAACAGGTAAAGAACAGGTAAAGAACAGGTAAAGAGAAGGTAAAGAGAAGGTAAAGAACAGGTAACGAACAGGTAAAGAACAGATAAAGAACAGATAAAGAACAGATAAAGAGAAGGTAAAGAACAGGTAAAGAACAGGTAAAGAGAAGGTAAAGAACAGATAAAGAACAGGTTAAGAGAAGGTAAAGAACAGGTAAAGAACAGGTAAAGAGAAGGTAAAGAGAAGGTAAAGAACAGAGAAAGAACAGATAAAGAGAAGGTAAAGAACAGATAAAGAACAGATAAAGAGAAGGTAAAGAACAGATAAAGAACAGATAAAGAGAAGGTAAAGAACAGATAAAGAACAGATAAAGAACAGATAAAGAACAGATAAAGAGAAGGTAAAGAACAGGTAAAGAACAGATAAAGAACAGGTAAAGAGAAGGTAAAGAACAGATAAAGAACAGATAAAGAGAAGGTAAAGAACAGGTAAAGAGAAGGTAAAGAACAGATAAAGAGAAGGTAAAGAACAGGTAAAGAGAAGGTAAAGAACCGATAAAGAACAGATAAAGAGAAGGTAAAGAACAGGTAAAGAACAGATAAAGAGAAGGTAAAGAACAGATAAAGAGAAGGTAAAGAACAGATAAAGAGAAGGTAAAGAACACATAAAGAGAAGGTAAAGAACACATAAAGAGAAGGTAAAGAACAGGTATAGAACAGGTAAAGAACAGATAAAGAACAGGTAAAGAGAAGGTAAAGAGAAGGTAAAGAACAGGTAAAGAGAAGGTAAAGAACAGATAAAGAACAGATAAAGAGAAGGTAAAGAACAGATAAAGAACAGATAAAGAGAAGGTAAAGAACAGGTAAAGAACAGATAAAGAACAGATAAAGAACAGATAAAGAGAAGGTAAAGAACAGATAAAGAAGAGATAAAGAACAGATAAAGAACAGATAAAGAGAAGGTAAAGAACAGATAAAGAGAAGGTAAAGAACACATAAAGAGAAGGTAAAGAACAGGTATAGAACAGGTAAAGAACAGATAAAGAACAGGTAAAGAGAAGGTAAAGAGAAGGTAAAGAACAGGTAAAGAGAAGGTAAAGAACAGATAAAGAACAGATAAAGAGAAGGTAAAGAACAGATAAAGAACAGGTAAAGAGAAGGTAAAGAACAGGTAAAGAGAAGGTAAAGAACAGATAAAGAACAGGTAAAGAGAAGGTAAAGAACAGATAAAGAACAGATAAAGAGAAGGTAAAGAACAGGTAAAGAACAGATAAAGAACAGATAAAGAACAGATAAAGAGAAGGTAAAGAACAGATAAAGAGAAGGTAAAGAACACATAAAGAGAAGGTAAAGAACAGATAAAGAGAAGGTAAAGAACACATAAAGAGAAGGTAAAGAACAGATAAAGAACAGATAAAGAGAAGGTAAAGAACAGGTAAAGAACAGATAAAGAACAGATAAAGAACAGGTAAAGAGAAGGTAAAGAACAGGTAAAGAACAGATAAAGAACAGATAAAGAACAGATAAAGAGAAGGTAAAGAACAGGTAAAGAGAAGGTAAAGAGAAGGTAAAGAACAGGTAAAGAGAAGGTAAAGAACAGGTAAAGAGAAGGTAAAGAACAGATAAAGAACAGGTAAAGAGAAGGTAAAGAACAGATAAAGAACAGATAAAGAGAAGGTAAAGAACAGGTAAAGAACAGATAAAGAACAGATAAAGAACAGATAAAGAGAAGGTAAAGAACAGATAAAGAGAAGGTAAAGAACACATAAAGAGAAGGTAAAGAACAGGTAAAGAACAGGTATAGAACAGGTAAAGAACAGATAAAGAACAGGTAAAGAGAAGGTAAAGAGAAGGTAAAGAACAGGTAAAGAGAAGGTAAAGAACAGATAAAGAACAGGTAAAGAGAAGGTAAAGAACAGATAAAGAACAGATAAAGAGAAGGTAAAGAACAGGTAAAGAACAGGTAAAGAGAAGGTAAAGAACAGATAAAGAACAGGTAAAGAGAAGGTAAAGAACAGGTAAAGAACAGGTAAAGAGAAGGTAAAGAACAGGTAAAAAGAAGGTAAAGAACAGGTAAAGAGAAGATAATGAACAGGTAAAGAGAAGGTAAAGAACAGATAAAGAACAGGTAAAGAGAAGGTAAAGAACAGGTAAAGAGAAGGTAAAGAACAGGTAAAGAGAAGGTAAAGAACAGGTAAAGAGAAGGTAAAGAACAGGTAAAGAGAAGATAATGAACAGGTAAAGAGAAGGTAAAGAACAGATAAAGAACAGGTAAAGAACAGGTAAAGAACAGATAAAGAGAAGGTAAAGAGAAGGTAAAGAACAGGTAAAGAGAAGATAATGAACAGGTAAAGAACAGGTAAAGAGAAGATAATGAACAGGTAAAGAACAGGTAAAGAGAAGGTAAAGAACAGGTAAAGAGAAGGTAAAGAACAGATAAAGAGAAGGTAAAGAACAGGTAAAGAACAGGTAAAGAGAAGGTAAAGAACAGGTAAAGAGAAGGTAAAGAACAGATAAAGAACAGGTAAAGAGAAGGTAAAGAACAGATAAAGAACAGATAAAGAGAAGGTAAAGAACAGGTAAAGAACAGGTAAAGAGAAGGTAAAGAACAGATAAAGAACAGATAAAGAGAAGGTAAAGAACAGATAAAGAACAGATAAAGAGAAGGTAAAGAACAGGTAAAGAACAGGTAAAGAGAAGGTAAAGAACAGATAAAGAACAGGTAAAGAGAAGGTAAAGAACAGGTAAAGAGAAGGTAAAGAACAGATAAAGAACAGGTAAAGAACAGGTAAAGAACAGGTAAAGAGAAGGTAAAGAACAGGTAAAGAGAAGATAATGAACAGGTAAAGAGAAGGTAAAGAACAGATAAAGAACAGGTAAAGAGAAGGTAAAGAACAGATAAAGAACAGATAAAGAGAAGGTAAAGAACAGATAAAGAGAAGGTAAAGAACAGATAAAGAACAGATAAAGAGAAGGTAAAGAACAGGTAAAGAGAAGGTAAAGAACAGATAAAGAACAGATAAAGAGAAGGTAAAGAACAGGTAAAGAGAAGGTAAAGAACAGATAAAGAGAAGGTAAAGAACAGGTAAAGAGAAGGTAAAGAACAGATAAAGAACAGATAAAGAACAGATAAAGAGAAGGTAAAGAACAGATAAAGAGAAGGTAAAGAACAGATAAAGAACAGATAAAGAACAGATAAAGAACAGATAAAGAGAAGGTAAAGAACAGGTAAAGAACAGGTAAAGAGAAGGTAAAGAACAGATAAAGAGAAGGTAAAGAACAGGTAAAGAACAGATAAAGAACAGATAAAGAACAGATAAAGAACAGATAAAGAGAAGGTAAAGAACAGATAAAGAGAAGGTAAAGAACAGGTAAAGAGAAGGTAAAGAACAGATAAAGAACAGATAAAGAACAGATAAAGAACAGATAAAGAACAGATAAAGAACAGATAAAGAGAAGGTAAAGAACAGATAAAGAGAAGGTAAAGAACACATAAAGAGAAGGTAAAGAACAGGTAAAGAACAGATAAAGAACAGATAAAGAACAGATAAAGAGAAGGTAAAGAGAAGGTAAAGACAGGTAAAGAGAAGGTAAAGAACAGATAAAGAACAGATAAAGAGAAGGTAAAGAACAGATAAAGAACAGGTAAAGAGAAGGTAAAGAACAGGTAAAGAGAAGGTAAAGAACAGATAAAGAACAGGTAAAGAGAAGGTAAAGAACAGGTAAAGAACAGGTAAAGAGAAGGTAAAGAACAGATAAAGAACAGATAAAGAGAAGGTAAAGAACAGATAAAGAACAGATAAAGAGAAGGTAAAGAACAGGTAAAGAACAGGTAAAGAGAAGGTAAAGAACAGATAAAGAACAGGTAAAGAGAAGGTAAAGAACAGGTAAAGAGAAGGTAAAGAACAGATAAAGAACAGGTAAAGAGAAGGTAAAGAACAGGTAAAGAACAGGTAAAGAGAAGGTAAAGAACAGGTAAAGAGAAGGTAAAGAACAGGTAAAGAGAAGATAATGAACAGATAAAGAACAGATAAAGAGAAGGTAAAGAACAGATAAAGAACAGATAAAGAGAAGGTAAAGAACAGGTAAAGAGAAGGTAAAGAACAGATAAAGAACAGATAAAGAGAAGGTAAAGAACAGGTAAAGAGAAGGTAAAGAACAGATAAAGAACAGATAAAGAGAAGGTAAAGAACAGGTAAAGAGAAGGTAAAGAACAGATAAAGAACAGATAAAGAACAGATAAAGAGAAGGTAAAGAACAGATAAAGAACAGATAAAGAGAAGGTAAAGAACAGGTAAAGAACAGATAAAGAGAAGGTAAAGAACAGATAAAGAACAGATAAAGAGAAGGTAAAGAGAAGGTAAAGAACAGATAAAGAACAGATAAAGAACAGATAAAGAACAGATAAAGAGAAGGTAAAGAACAGATAAAGAACAGATAAAGAACAGATAAAGAACAGATAAAGAGAAGGTAAAGAACAGGTAAAGAACAGATAAAGAGAAGGTAAAGTACAGGTAAAGAACAGGTAAAGAACAGATAAAGAACAGATAAAGAGAAGGTAAAGAACAGGTAAAGAACAGGTAAAGAGAAGGTAAAGGACAGATAAAGAACAGATAAAGAGAAGGTAAAGAACAGATAAAGAACAGATAAAGAACAGATAAAGAACAGATAAAGAGAAGGTAAAGAACAGGTAAAGAACAGGTAAAGAACAGATAAAGAACAGATAAAGAGAAGGTAAAGAACAGATAAAGAGAAGGTAAAGAACAGATAAAGAACAGATAAAGAGAAGGTAAAGTACAGGTAAAGAACAGATAAAGAACAGATAAAGAACAGATAAAGAGAAGGTAAAGAACAGATAAAGAACAGATAAAGAACAGATAAAGAACAGATAAAGAACAGATAAAGAGAAGGTAAAGAACAGATAAAGAACAGATAAAGAACAGATAAAGAACAGATAAAGAGAAGGTAAAGAACAGATAAAGAACAGATAAAGAACAGATAAAGAACAGATAAAGAGAAGGTAAAGAACAGATAAAGAACAGATAAAGAACAGGTAAAGAACAGATAAAGAACAGATAAAGAGAAGGTAAAGAACAGGTAAAGAGAAGGTAAAGAACAGATAAAGAACAGATAAAGAACAGATAAAGAGAAGGTAAAGAACAGATAAAGAACAGATAAAGAGAAGGTAAAGAACAGGTAAAGAACAGATAAAGAGAAGGTAAAGAACAGATAAAGAACAGATAAAGAGAAGGTAAAGAGAAGGTAAAGAACAGATAAAGAACAGATAAAGAACAGATAAAGAACAGATAAAGAGAAGGTAAAGAACAGATAAAGAACAGATAAAGAACAGATAAAGAACAGATAAAGAGAAGGTAAAGAACAGGTAAAGAACAGATAAAGAGAAGGTAAAGAACAGGTAAAGAACAGGTAAAGAGAAGGTAAAGAACAGATAAAGAACAGATAAAGAGAAGGTAAAGAACAGATAAAGAACAGATAAAGAACAGGTAAAGAACAGATAAAGAACAGATAAAGAGAAGGTAAAGTACAGGTAAAGAACAGGTAAAGAACAGATAAAGAACAGATAAAGAGAAGGTAAAGAACAGGTAAAGAACAGGTAAAGAGAAGGTAAAGGACAGATAAAGAACAGATAAAGAGAAGGTAAAGAACAGATAAAGAACAGATAAAGAACAGATAAAGAACAGATAAAGAGAAGGTAAAGAACAGGTAAAGAACAGGTAAAGAACAGATAAAGAACAGATAAAGAGAAGGTAAAGAACAGATAAAGAGAAGGTAAAGAACAGATAAAGAACAGATAAAGAGAAGGTAAAGTACAGGTAAAGAACAGATAAAGAACAGATAAAGAACAGATAAAGAGAAGGTAAAGAACAGATAAAGAACAGATAAAGAACAGATAAAGAACAGATAAAGAACAGATAAAGAGAAGGTAAAGAACAGATAAAGAACAGATAAAGAACAGATAAAGAACAGATAAAGAGAAGGTAAAGAACAGATAAAGAACAGATAAAGAACAGATAAAGAACAGATAAAGAGAAGGTAAAGAACAGGTAAAGAACAGATAAAGAGAAGGTAAAGAACAGATAAAGAACAGATAAAGAGAAGGTAAAGAACAGATAAAGAACAGATAAAGAACAGGTAAAGAACAGATAAAGAACAGATAAAGAGAAGGTAAAGTACAGGTAAAGAACAGGTAAAGAACAGATAAAGAACAGATAAAGAGAAGGTAAAGAACAGGTATAGAACAGGTAAAGAACAGATAAAGAACAGGTAAAGAGAAGGTAAAGAGAAGGTAAAGAACAGGTAAAGAGAAGGTAAAGAACAGATAAAGAACAGATAAAGAGAAGGTAAAGAACAGATAAAGAACAGATAAAGAGAAGGTAAAGAACAGATAAAGAGAAGGTAAAGAACAGATAAAGAACAGATAAAGAACAGGTAAAGAACAGATAAAGAACAGATAAAGAACAGATAAAGAACAGATAAAGAGAAGGTAAAGAACAGGTAAAGAGAAGGTAAAGAACAGATAAAGAACAGGTACAGAACAGATAAAGAGAAGGTAAAGAACAGGTAAAGAACAGGTAAAGAACAGATAAAGAACAGATAAAGAGAAGGTAAAGAACAGGTAAAGAACAGGTAAAGAGAAGGTAAAGAACAGATAAAGAACAGATAAAAAGAAGGTAAAGAACAGGTAAAGAGAAGGTAAAGAACAGATAAAGAACAGATAAAGAGAAGGTAAAGAACAGGTAAAGAACAGATAAAGAGAAGGTAAAGAACAGATAAAGAACAGATAAAGAGAAGGTAAAGAACAGATAAAGAACAGATAAAGAACAGGTAAAGAACAGATAAAGAACAGATAAAGAGAAGGTAAAGAACAGGTAAAGAACAGGTAAAGAACAGATAAAGAACAGATAAAGAGAAGGTAAAGAACAGGTAAAGAACAGGTAAAGAGAAGGTAAAGAACAGGTAAAGAGAAGGTAAAGAACAGGTAAAGAGAAGATAATGAACAGGTAAAGAGAAGGTAAAGAACAGATAAAGAACAGGTAAAGAGAAGGTAAAGAACAGATAAAGAACAGATAAAGAGAAGGTAAAGAACAGATAAAGAGAAGGTAAAGAACAGATAAAGAACAGATAAAGAGAAGGTAAAGAACAGGTAAAGAGAAGGTAAAGAACAGATAAAGAACAGATAAAGAGAAGGTAAAGAACAGGTAAAGAGAAGGTAAAGAACAGATAAAGAACAGATAAAGAGAAGGTAAAGAACAGGTAAAGAGAAGGTAAAGAACAGGTAAAGAGAAGGTAAAGAACAGATAAAGAGAAGGTAAAGAACAGGTAAAGAGAAGGTAAAGAACAGATAAAGAACAGATAAAGAACAGATAAAGAGAAGGTAAAGAACAGATAAAGAGAAGGTAAAGAACAGATAAAGAGAAGGTAAAGAACAGATAAAGAACAGATAAAGAACAGATAAAGAACAGATAAAGAGAAGGTAAAGAACAGATAAAGAACAGATAAAGAGAAGGTAAAGAACAGGTAAAGAACAGATAAAGAGAAGGTAAAGAACAGATAAAGAACAGATAAAGAGAAGGTAAAGAACAGATAAAGAACAGATTAAGAACAGGTAAAGAACAGATAAAGAACAGATAAAGAACAGATAAAGAACAGATAAAGAGAAGGTAAAGAACAGGTAAAGAACAGATAAAGAACAGGTAAAGAGAAGGTAAAGAACAGATAAAGAACAGATAAAGAACAGATAAAGAACAGATAAAGAGAAGGTAAAGAACAGATAAAGAACAGATAAAGAACAGATAAAGAACAGATAAAGAGAAGGTAAAGAACAGGTAAAGAACAGATAAAGAGAAGGTAAAGAACAGATAAAGAACAGATAAAGAGAATGTAAAGAACAGATAAAGAACAGATAAAGAACAGGTAAAGAACAGATAAAGAACAGATAAAGAGAAGGTAAAGAACAGGTAAAGAACAGGTAAAGAACAGATAAAGAACAGATAAAGAGAAGGTAAAGAACAGGTAAAGAACAGGTAAAGAGAAGGTAAAGAACAGATAAAGAACAGATAAAGAACAGATAAAGAACAGATAAAGAGAAGGTAAAGAACAGATAAAGAACAGATAAAGAACAGATAAAGAACAGATAAAGAGAAGGTAAAGAACAGGTAAAGAACAGGTAAAGAACAGATAAAGAACAGATAAAGAGAAGGTAAAGAACAGATAAAGAGAAGGTAAAGAACAGATAAAGAACAGGTAAAGAACAGGTAAAGAACAGGTAAAGAGAAGGTAAAGAGAAGGTAAAGAACAGGTAACGAACAGGTAAAGAACAGATAAAGAACAGATAAAGAACAGATAAAGAGAAGGTAAAGAACAGGTAAAGAACAGGTAAAGAGAAGGTAAAGAACAGATAAAGAACAGGTAAAGAGAAGGTAAAGAACAGGTAAAGAACAGGTAAAGAGAAGGTAAAGAGAAGGTAAAGAACAGAGAAAGAACAGATAAAGAGAAGGTAAAGAACAGATAAAGAACAGATAAAGAGAAGGTAAAGAACAGATAAAGAACAGATAAAGAACAGATAAAGAACAGATAAAGAGAAGGTAAAGAACAGGTAAAGAACAGATAAAGAACAGGTAAAGAGAAGGTAAAGAACAGATAAAGAACAGATAAAGAGAAGGTAAAGAACAGGTAAAGAGAAGGTAAAGAACAGATAAAGAGAAGGTAAAGAACAGGTAAAGAGAAGGTAAAGAACCGATAAAGAACAGATAAAGAGAAGGTAAAGAACAGGTAAAGAACAGATAAGAGAAGGTAAAGAACAGATAAAGAGAAGGTAAAGAACAGATAAAGAGAAGGTAAAGAACACATAAAGAGAAGGTAAAGAACACATAAAGAGAAGGTAAAGAACAGGTATAGAACAGGTAAAGAACAGATAAAGAACAGGTAAAGAGAAGGTAAAGAGAAGGTAAAGAACAGGTAAAGAGAAGGTAAAGAACAGATAAAGAACAGATAAAGAGAAGGTAAAGAACAGATAAAGAACAGATAAAGAGAAGGTAAAGAACAGGTAAAGAACAGATAAAGAACAGATAAAGAACAGATAAAGAGAAGGTAAAGAACAGATAAAGAAGAGATAAAGAACAGATAAAGAACAGATAAAGAGAAGGTAAAGAACAGATAAAGAGAAGGTAAAGAACACATAAAGAGAAGGTAAAGAACAGGTATAGAACAGGTAAAGAACAGATAAAGAACAGGTAAAGAGAAGGTAAAGAGAAGGTAAAGAACAGGTAAAGAGAAGGTAAAGAACAGATAAAGAACAGATAAAGAGAAGGTAAAGAACAGATAAAGAACAGGTAAAGAGAAGGTAAAGAACAGGTAAAGAGAAGGTAAAGAACAGATAAAGAACAGGTAAAGAGAAGGTAAAGAACAGATAAAGAACAGATAAAGAGAAGGTAAAGAACAGGTAAAGAACAGATAAAGAACAGATAAAGAACAGATAAAGAGAAGGTAAAGAACAGATAAAGAGAAGGTAAAGAACACATAAAGAGAAGGTAAAGAACAGATAAAGAGAAGGTAAAGAACACATAAAGAGAAGGTAAAGAACAGATAAAGAACAGATAAAGAGAAGGTAAAGAACAGGTAAAGAACAGATAAAGAACAGATAAAGAACAGGTAAAGAGAAGGTAAAGAACAGGTAAAGAACAGATAAAGAACAGATAAAGAACAGATAAAGAGAAGGTAAAGAACAGGTAAAGAGAAGGTAAAGAGAAGGTAAAGAACAGGTAAAGAGAAGGTAAAGAACAGGTAAAGAGAAGGTAAAGAACAGATAAAGAACAGGTAAAGAGAAGGTAAAGAACAGATAAAGAACAGATAAAGAGAAGGTAAAGAACAGGTAAAGAACAGATAAAGAACAGATAAAGAACAGATAAAGAGAAGGTAAAGAACAGATAAAGAGAAGGTAAAGAACACATAAAGAGAAGGTAAAGAACAGGTAAAGAACAGGTATAGAACAGGTAAAGAACAGATAAAGAACAGGTAAAGAGAAGGTAAAGAGAAGGTAAAGAACAGGTAAAGAGAAGGTAAAGAACAGATAAAGAACAGGTAAAGAGAAGGTAAAGAACAGATAAAGAACAGATAAAGAGAAGGTAAAGAACAGGTAAAGAACAGGTAAAGAGAAGGTAAAGAACAGATAAAGAACAGGTAAAGAGAAGGTAAAGAACAGGTAAAGAACAGGTAAAGAGAAGGTAAAGAACAGGTAAAAAGAAGGTAAAGAACAGGTAAAGAGAAGATAATGAACAGGTAAAGAGAAGGTAAAGAACAGATAAAGAACAGGTAAAGAGAAGGTAAAGAACAGGTAAAGAGAAGGTAAAGAACAGGTAAAGAGAAGGTAAAGAACAGGTAAAGAGAAGGTAAAGAACAGGTAAAGAGAAGATAATGAACAGGTAAAGAGAAGGTAAAGAACAGATAAAGAACAGGTAAAGAACAGGTAAAGAACAGATAAAGAGAAGGTAAAGAGAAGGTAAAGAACAGGTAAAGAGAAGATAATGAACAGGTAAAGAACAGGTAAAGAGAAGATAATGAACAGGTAAAGAACAGGTAAAGAGAAGGTAAAGAACAGGTAAAGAGAAGGTAAAGAACAGATAAAGAGAAGGTAAAGAACAGGTAAAGAACAGGTAAAGAGAAGGTAAAGAACAGGTAAAGAGAAGGTAAAGAACAGATAAAGAACAGGTAAAGAGAAGGTAAAGAACAGATAAAGAACAGATAAAGAGAAGGTAAAGAACAGGTAAAGAACAGGTAAGAGAAGGTAAAGAACAGATAAAGAACAGATAAAGAGAAGGTAAAGAACAGATAAAGAACAGATAAAGAGAAGGTAAAGAACAGGTAAAGAACAGGTAAAGAGAAGGTAAAGAACAGATAAAGAACAGGTAAAGAGAAGGTAAAGAACAGGTAAAGAGAAGGTAAAGAACAGATAAAGAACAGGTAAAGAACAGGTAAAGAGAAGGTAAAGAACAGGTAAAGAGAAGATAATGAACAGGTAAAGAGAAGGTAAAGAACAGATAAAGAACAGGTAAAGAGAAGGTAAAGAACAGATAAAGAACAGATAAAGAGAAGGTAAAGAACAGATAAAGAGAAGGTAAAGAACAGATAAAGAACAGATAAGAGAAGGTAAAGAACAGGTAAAGAGAAGGTAAAGAACAGATAAAGAACAGATAAAGAGAAGGTAAAGAACAGGTAAAGAGAAGGTAAAGAACAGATAAAGAACAGATAAAGAGAAGGTAAAGAACAGGTAAAGAGAAGGTAAAGAACAGATAAAGAGAAGGTAAAGAACAGGTAAAGAGAAGGTAAAGAACAGATAAAGAACAGATAAAGAACAGATAAAGAGAAGGTAAAGAACAGATAAAGAGAAGGTAAAGAACAGATAAAGAACAGATAAAGAACAGATAAAGAACAGATAAAGAGAAGGTAAAGAACAGGTAAAGAACAGGTAAAGAGAAGGTAAAGAACAGATAAAGAGAAGGTAAAGAACAGGTAAAGAACAGATAAAGAACAGATAAAGAACAGATAAAGAACAGATAAAGAGAAGGTAAAGAACAGATAAAGAGAAGGTAAAGAACAGGTAAAGAGAAGGTAAAGAACAGATAAAGAACAGATAAAGAACAGATAAAGAACAGATAAAGAACAGATAAAGAACAGATAAAGAGAAGGTAAAGAACAGATAAAGAGAAGGTAAAGAACACATAAAGAGAAGGTAAAGAACAGGTAAAGAACAGATAAAGAACAGATAAAGAACAGATAAAGAGAAGGTAAAGAGAAGGTAAAGAACAGGTAAAGAGAAGGTAAAGAAACAGATAAAGAACAGATAAAGAGAAGGTAAAGAACAGATAAAGAACAGGTAAAGAGAAGGTAAAGAACAGGTAAAGAGAAGGTAAAGAACAGATAAAGAACAGGTAAAGAGAAGGTAAAGAACAGGTAAAGAACAGGTAAAGAGAAGGTAAAGAACAGATAAAGAACAGATAAAGAGAAGGTAAAGAACAGATAAAGAACAGATAAAGAGAAGGTAAAGAACAGGTAAAGAACAGGTAAAGAGAAGGTAAAAAACAGATAAAGAACAGGTAAAGAGAAGGTAAAGAACAGGTAAAGAGAAGGTAAAGAACAGATAAAGAACAGGTAAAGAGAAGGTAAAGAACAGGTAAAGAACAGGTAAAGAGAAGGTAAAGAACAGGTAAAGAGAAGGTAAAGAACAGGTAAAGAGAAGATAATGAACAGATAAAGAACAGATAAAGAGAAGGTAAAGAACAGATAAAGAACAGATAAAGAGAAGGTAAAGAACAGGTAAAGAGAAGGTAAAGAACAGATAAAGAACAGATAAAGAGAAGGTAAAGAACAGGTAAAGAGAAGGTAAAGAACAGATAAAGAACAGATAAAGAGAAGGTAAAGAACAGGTAAAGAGAAGGTAAAGAACAGATAAAGAACAGATAAAGAACAGATAAAGAGAAGGTAAAGAACAGATAAAGAACAGATAAAGAGAAGGTAAAGAACAGGTAAAGAACAGATAAAGAGAAGGTAAAGAACAGATAAAGAACAGATAAAGAGAAGGTAAAGAGAAGGTAAAGAACAGATAAAGAACAGATAAAGAACAGATAAAGAACAGATAAAGAGAAGGTAAAGAACAGATAAAGAACAGATAAAGAACAGATAAAGAACAGATAAAGAGAAGGTAAAGAACAGGTAAAGAACAGATAAAGAGAAGGTAAAGAACAGGTAAAGAACAGGTAAAGAGAAGGTAAAGAACAGATAAAGAACAGATAAAGAGAAGGTAAAGAACAGATAAAGAACAGATAAAGAGAAGGTAAAGAACAGGTAAAGAACAGGTAAAGAGAGGTAAAGAACAGATAAAGAACAGGTAAAGAGAAGGTAAAGAACAGGTAAAGAGAAGGTAAAGAACAGATAAAGAACAGGTAAAGAGAAGGTAAAGAACAGGTAAAGAACAGGTAAAGAGAAGGTAAAGAACAGGTAAAGAGAAGGTAAAGAACAGGTAAAGAGAAGATAATGAACAGATAAAGAACAGATAAAGAGAAGGTAAAGAACAGATAAAGAACAGATAAAGAGAAGGTAAAGAACAGGTAAAGAGAAGGTAAAGAACAGATAAAGAACAGATAAAGAGAAGGTAAAGAACAGGTAAAGAGAAGGTAAAGAACAGATAAAGAACAGATAAAGAGAAGGTAAAGAACAGGTAAAGAGAAGGTAAAGAACAGATAAAGAACAGATAAAGAACAGATAAAGAGAAGGTAAAGAACAGATAAAGAACAGATAAAGAGAAGGTAAAGAACAGGTAAAGAACAGATAAAGAGAAGGTAAAGAACAGATAAAGAACAGATAAAGAGAAGGTAAAGAGAAGGTAAAGAACAGATAAAGAACAGATAAAGAACAGATAAAGAACAGATAAAGAGAAGGTAAAGAACAGATAAAGAACAGATAAAGAACAGATAAAGAACAGATAAAGAGAAGGTAAAGAACAGGTAAAGAACAGATAAAGAGAAGGTAAAGAACAGGTAAAGAACAGGTAAAGAGAAGGTAAAGAACAGATAAAGAACAGATAAAGAGAAGGTAAAGAACAGATAAAGAACAGATAAAGAACAGGTAAAGAACAGATAAAGAACAGATAAAGAGAAGGTAAAGTACAGGTAAAGAACAGGTAAAGAACAGATAAAGAACAGATAAAGAGAAGGTAAAGAACAGGTAAAGAACAGGTAAAGAGAAGGTAAAGAACAGGTAAAGAGAAGGTAAAGAACAGGTAAAGAGAAGATAATGAACAGGTAAAGAGAAGGTAAAGAACAGATAAAGAACAGGTAAAGAGAAGGTAAAGAACAGATAAAGAACAGATAAAGAGAAGGTAAAGAACAGATAAAGAGAAGGTAAAGAACAGATAAAGAACAGATAAAGAGAAGGTAAAGAACAGGTAAAGAGAAGGTAAAGAACAGATAAAGAACAGAGAAAGAGAAGGTAAAGAACAGATAAAGAACAGATAAAGAGAAGGTAAAGAACAGGTAAAGAGAAGGTAAAGAACAGATAAAGAACAGATAAAGAGAAGGTAAAGAACAGGTAAAGAGAAGGTAAAGAACAGGTAAAGAGAAGGTAAAGAACAGATAAAGAGAAGGTAAAGAACAGGTAAAGAGAAGGTAAAGAACAGATAAAGAACAGATAAAGAACAGATAAAGAGAAGGTAAAGAACAGATAAAGAGAAGGTAAAGAACAGATAAAGAGAAGGTAAAGAACAGATAAAGAACAGATAAAGAACAGATAAAGAACAGATAAAGAGAAGGTAAAGAACAGATAAAGAACAGATAAAGAGAAGGTAAAGAACAGGTAAAGAACAGATAAAGAGAAGGTAAAGAACAGATAAAGAACAGATAAAGAGAAGGTAAAGAACAGATAAAGAACAGATTAAGAACAGGTAAAGAACAGATAAAGAACAGATAAAGAACAGATAAAGAACAGATAAAGAGAAGGTAAAGAACAGGTAAAGAACAGATAAAGAACAGGTAAAGAGAAGGTAAAGAACAGATAAAGAACAGATAAAGAACAGATAAAGAACAGATAAAGAACAGATAAAGAGAAGGTAAAGAACAGATAAAGAATAGATAAAGAACAGATAAAGAACAGATAAAGAGAAGGTAAAGAACAGGTAAAGAACAGATAAAGAGAAGGTAAAGAACAGATAAAGAACAGATAAAGAGAAGGTAAAGAACAGATAAAGAACAGATAAAGAACAGGTAAAGAACAGATAAAGAACAGATAAAGAGAAGGTAAAGAACAGGTAAAGAACAGGTAAAGAACAGATAAAGAACAGATAAAGAGAAGGTAAAGAACAGGTAAAGAACAGGTAAAGAGAAGGTAAAGAACAGATAAAGAACAGATAAAAGAAGGTAAAGAACAGATAAAGAACAGATAAAGAACAGATAAAGAACAGATAAAGAGAAGGTAAAGAACAGGTAAAGAACAGGTAAAGAACAGATAAAGAACAGATAAAGAGAAGGTAAAGAACAGATAAAGAGAAGGTAAAGAACAGATAAAGAACAGGTAAAGAACAGATAAAGAACAGGTAAAGAGAAGGTAAAGAGAAGGTAAAGAACAGGTAACGAACAGGTAAAGAACAGATAAAGAACAGATAAAGAACAGATAAAGAGAAGGTAAAGAACAGGTAAAGTACAGGTAAAGAGAAGGTAAAGAACAGATAAAGAACAGGTAAAGAGAAGGTAAAGAACAGGTAAAGAACAGGTAAAGAGAAGGTAAAGAGAAGGTAAAGAACAGATAAAGAACAGATAAAGAGAAGGTAAAGAACAGATAAAGAGAAGGTAAAGAACAGATAAAGAACAGATAAAGAACAGGTAAAGAACAGATAAAGAACAGATAAAGAACAGATAAAGAGAAGGTAAAGAACAGGTAAAGAACAGATAAAGAACAGGTAAAGAGAAGGTAAAGAACAGATAAAGAACAGATAAAGAGAAGGTAAAGAACAGGTAAAGAGAAGGTAAAGAACAGATAAAGAGAAGGTAAAGAACAGGTAAAGAGAAGGTAAAGAACAGATAAAGAACAGATAAAGAGAAGGTAAAGAACAGGTAAAGAACAGATAAAGAACAGATAAAGAACAGATAAAGAGAAGGTAAAGAACAGATAAAGAGAAGGTAAAGAACACATAAAGAGAAGGTAAAGAGAAGGTAAAGAACAGGTATAGAACAGGTAAAGAACAGATAAAGAACAGGTAAAGAGAAGGTAAAGAGAAGGTAAAGAACAGGTAAAGAGAAGGTAAAGAACAGATAAAGAACAGGTAAAGAACAGATAAAGAACAGGTAAAGAGAAGGTAAAGAGAAGGTAAAGAACAGGTAACGAACAGGTAAAGAACAGATAAAGAACAGATAAAGAACAGATAAAGAGAAGGTAAAGAACAGGTAAAGAACAGGTAAAGAGAAGGTACAGAACAGATAAAGAACAGGTAAAGAGAAGGTAAAGAACAGGTAAAGAACAGGTAAAGAGAAGGTAAAGAGAAGGTAAAGAACAGATAAAGAACAGATAAAGAGAAGGTAAAGAACAGATAAAGAGAAGGTAAAGAACAGATAAAGAACAGATAAAGAACAGATAAAGAGAAGGTAAAGAACAGATAAAGAACAGGTAAAGAGAAGGTAAAGAACAGGTAAAGAGAAGGTAAAGAACAGATAAAGAACAGGTAAAGAGAAGGTAAAGAACAGATAAAGAACAGATAAAGAGAAGGTAAAGAACAGGTAAAGAACAGGTAAAGAGAAGGTAAAGAACAGATAAAGAACAGGTAAAGAGAAGGTAAAGAACAGGTAAAGAACAGGTAAAGAGAAGGTAAAGAACAGGTAAAGAGAAGGTAAAGAACAGGTAAAGAGAAGATAATGAACAGGTAAAGAGAAGGTAAAGAACAGATAAAGAACAGATAAAGAGAAGGTAAAGAACAGGTAAAGAGAAGATAATGAACAGGTAAAGAGAAGGTAAAGAACAGATAAAGAACAGATAAAGAGAAGGTAAAGAACAGGTAAAGAACAGGTAAAGAACAGGTAAAGAGAAGGTAAAGAACAGATAAAGAACAGGTAAAGAGAAGGTAAAGAACAGGTAAAGAGAAGGTAAAGAACAGATAAAGAACAGGTAAAGAGAAGGTAAAGAACAGGTAAAGAACAGGTAAAGAGAAGGTAAAGAACAGGTAAAGAGAAGGTAAAGAACAGGTAAAGAGAAGATAATGAACAGGTAAAGAGAAGGTAAAGAACAGGTAAAGAACAGGTAAAGAACAGGTAAAGAGAAGGTAAAGAACAGATAAAGAACAGGTAAAGAGAAGGTAAAGAACAGGTAAAGAGAAGGTAAAGAACAGATAAAGAACAGGTAAAGAGAAGGTAAAGAACAGGTAAAGAACAGGTAAAGAGAAGGTAAAGAACAGGTAAAGAGAAGGTAAAGAACAGGTAAAGAGAAGATAATGAACAGGTAAAGAGAAGGTAAAGAACAGATAAAGAACAGGTAAAGAGAAGGTAAAGAACAGATAAAGAACAGATAAAGAGAAGGTAAAGAACAGGTAAAGAGAAGGTAAAGAACAGATAAAGAGAAGGTAAAGAACAGGTAAAGAGAAGGTAAAGAACAGGTAAAGAGAAGGTAAAGAACAGATAAAGAACAGATAAAGAACAGATAAAGAGAAGGTAAAGAACAGATAAAGAGAAGGTAAAGAACAGATAAAGAGAAGGTAAAGAACAGATAAAGAACAGATAAAGAACAGATAAAGAACAGATAAAGAGAAGGTAAAGAACAGATAAAGAACAGATAAAGAGAAGGTAAAGAACAGGTAAAGAACAGATAAAGAGAAGGTAAAGAACAGATAAAGAACAGATAAAGAGAAGGTAAAGAACAGATAAAGAACAGATTAAGAACAGGTAAAGAACAGATAAAGAACAGATAAAGAACAGATAAAGAACAGATAAAGAGAAGGTAAAGAACAGGTAAAGAGAAGGTAAAGAACAGATAAAGAACAGATAAAGAACAGATAAAGAACAGATAAAGAACAGATAAAGAGAAGGTAAAGAACAGATAAAGAACAGATAAAGAACAGATAAAGAACAGATAAAGAGAAGGTAAAGAACAGGTAAAGAACAGATAAAGAGAAGGTAAAGAACAGATAAAGAACAGATAAAGAGAAGGTAAAGAACAGATAAAGAACAGATAAAGAACAGGTAAAGAACAGATAAAGAACAGATAAAGAGAAGGTAAAGAACAGATAAAGAACAGATAAAGAGAAGGTAAAGAACAGATAAAGAACAGATAAAGAGAAGGTAAAGAACAGATAAAGAACAGATAAAGAACAGATAAAGAGAAGGTAAAGAACAGATAAAGAACAGATAAAGAGAAGGTAAAGAACAGATAAAGAACAGATAAAGAACAGGTAAAGAACAGATAAAGAACAGATAAAGAGACAGGTAAAGAACAGGTAAAGAACAGGTAAAGAGAAGGTAAAGAACAGATAAAGAACAGATAAAGAGAAGGTAAAGAACAGATAAAGAACAGATAAAGAACAGGTAAAGAACAGATAAAGAACAGATAAAGAGAAGGTAAAGAACAGGTAAAGAACAGGTAAAGAACAGATAAAGAACAGATAAAGAGAAGGTAAAGAACAGGTAAAGAACAGGTAAAGAGAAGGTAAAGAACAGGTAAAGAGAAGGTAAAGAACAGGTAAAGAGAAGATAATGAACAGGTAAAGAGAAGGTAAAGAACAGATAAAGAACAGGTAAAGAGAAGGTAAAGAACAGATAAAGAACAGATAAAGAGAAGGTAAAGAACAGATAAAGAGAAGGTAAAGAACAGATAAAGAACAGATAAAGAGAAGGTAAAGAACAGGTAAAGAGAAGGTAAAGAACAGATAAAGAACAGATAAAGAGAAGGTAAAGAACAGGTAAAGAGAAGGTAAAGAACAGATAAAGAACAGGTAAAGAGAAGGTAAAGAACAGGTAAAGAGAAGGTAAAGAACAGATAAAGAACAGGTAAAGAGAAGGTAAAGAACAGGTAAAGAACAGGTAAAGAGAAGGTAAAGAACAGGTAAAGAGAAGGTAAAGAACAGGTAAAGAGAAGATAATGAACAGGTAAAGAGAAGGTAAAGAACAGATAAAGAACAGGTAAAGAGAAGGTAAAGAACAGATAAAGAACAGATAAAGAGAAGGTAAAGAACAGATAAAGAGAAGGTAAAGAACAGATAAAGAACAGATAAAGAGAAGGTAAAGAACAGGTAAAGAGAAGGTAAAGAACAGATAAAGAACAGATAAAGAGAAGGTAAAGAACAGGTAAAGAGAAGGTAAAGAACAGATAAAGAACAGATAAAGAGAAGGTAAAGAACAGGTAAAGAGAAGGTAAAGAACAGATAAAGAGAAGGTAAAGAACAGGTAAAGAGAAGGTAAAGAACAGGTAAAGAGAAGGTAAAGAACAGATAAAGAACAGATAAAGAACAGATAAAGAGAAGGTAAAGAACAGATAAAGAGAAGGTAAAGAACAGCTAAAGAGAAGGTAAAGAACAGATAAAGAACAGATAAAGAACAGATAAAGAACAGATAAAGAGAAGGTAAAGAACAGATAAAGAACAGATAAAGAGAAGGTAAAGAACAGGTAAAGAACAGATAAAGAGAAGGTAAAGAACAGATAAAGAACAGATAAAGAGAAGGTAAAGAACAGATAAAGAACAGATTAAGAACAGGTAAAGAACAGATAAAGAACAGATAAAGAACAGATAAAGAACAGATAAAGAGAAGGTAAAGAACAGGTAAAGAGAAGGTAAAGAACAGATAAAGAACAGATAAAGAACAGATAAAGAACAGATAAAGAACAGATAAAGAGAAGGTAAAGAACAGATAAAGAACAGATAAAGAACAGATAAAGAACAGATAAAGAGAAGGTAAAGAACAGGTAAAGAACAGATAAAGAGAAGGTAAAGAACAGATAAAGAACAGATAAAGAGAAGGTAAAGAACAGATAAAGAACAGATAAAGAACAGGTAAAGAACAGATAAAGAACAGATAAAGAGAAGGTAAAGAACAGATAAAGAACAGATAAAGAGAAGGTAAAGAACAGATAAAGAACAGATAAAGAGAAGGTAAAGAACAGATAAAGAACAGATAAAGAACAGATAAAGAGAAGGTAAAGAACAGATAAAGAACAGATAAAGAGAAGGTAAAGAACAGATAAAGAACAGATAAAGAACAGGTAAAGAACAGATAAAGAACAGATAAAGAGAAGGTAAAGAACAGGTAAAGAACAGGTAAAGAGAAGGTAAAGAACAGATAAAGAACAGATAAAGAGAAGGTAAAGAACAGATAAAGAACAGATAAAGAACAGGTAAAGAACAGATAAAGAACAGATAAAGAGAAGGTAAAGAACAGGTAAAGAACAGGTAAAGAACAGATAAAGAACAGATAAAGAGAAGGTAAAGAACAGGTAAAGAACAGGTAAAGAGAAGGTAAAGAACAGGTAAAGAGAAGGTAAAGAACAGGTAAAGAGAAGATAATGAACAGGTAAAGAGAAGGTAAAGAACAGATAAAGAACAGGTAAAGAGAAGGTAAAGAACAGATAAAGAACAGATAAAGAGAAGGTAAAGAACAGATAAAGAGAAGGTAAAGAACAGATAAAGAACAGATAAAGAGAAGGTAAAGAACAGGTAAAGAACAGATAAAGAGAGGTAAAGAACAGATAAAGAACAGATAAAGAGAAGGTAAAGAACAGGTAAAGAGAAGGTAAAGAACAGATAAAGAACAGGTAAAGAGAAGGTAAAGAACAGGTAAAGAGAAGGTAAAGAACAGATAAAGAACAGGTAAAGAGAAGGTAAAGAACAGGTAAAGAACAGGTAAAGAGAAGGTAAAGAACAGGTAAAGAGAAGGTAAAGAACAGGTAAAGAGAAGATAATGAACAGGTAAAGAGAAGGTAAAGAACAGATAAAGAACAGGTAAAGAGAAGGTAAAGAACAGATAAAGAACAGATAAAGAGAAGGTAAAGAACAGATAAAGAGAAGGTAAAGAACAGATAAAGAACAGATAAAGAGAAGGTAAAGAACAGGTAAAGAGAAGGTAAAGAACAGATAAAGAACAGATAAAGAGAAGGTAAAGAACAGGTAAAGAGAAGGTAAAGAACAGATAAAGAACAGATAAAGAGAAGGTAAAGAACAGGTAAAGAGAAGGTAAAGAACAGATAAAGAGAAGGTAAAGAACAGGTAAAGAGAAGGTAAAGAACAGGTAAAGAGAAGGTAAAGAACAGATAAAGAACAGATAAAGAACAGATAAAGAGAAGGTAAAGAACAGATAAAGAGAAGGTAAAGAACAGATAAAGAGAAGGTAAAGAACAGATAAAGAACAGATAAAGAACAGATAAAGAACAGATAAAGAGAAGGTAAAGAACAGATAAAGAACAGATAAAGAGAAGGTAAAGAACAGGTAAAGAACAGATAAAGAGAAGGTAAAGAACAGATAAAGAACAGATAAAGAGAAGGTAAAGAACAGATAAAGAACAGATTAAGAACAGGTAAAGAACAGATAAAGAACAGATAAAGAACAGATAAAGAACAGATAAAGAGAAGGTAAAGAACAGGTAAAGAGAAGGTAAAGAACAGATAAAGAACAGATAAAGAACAGATAAAGAACAGATAAAGAACAGATAAAGAGAAGGTAAAGAACAGATAAAGAACAGATAAAGAACAGATAAAGAACAGATAAAGAGAAGGTAAAGAACAGGTAAAGAACAGATAAAGAGAAGGTAAAGAACAGATAAAGAACAGATAAAGAGAAGGTAAAGAACAGATAAAGAACAGATAAAGAACAGGTAAAGAACAGATAAAGAACAGATAAAGAGAAGGTAAAGAACAGATAAAGAACAGATAAAGAGAAGGTAAAGAACAGATAAAGAACAGATAAAGAGAAGGTAAAGAACAGATAAAGAACAGATAAAGAACAGATAAAGAGAAGGTAAAGAACAGATAAAGAGAAGGTAAAGAACAGATAAAGAACAGATAAAGAACAGGTAAAGAACAGATAAAGAACAGATAAAGAGAAGGTAAAGAACAGGTAAAGAACAGGTAAAGAGAAGGTAAAGAACAGATAAAGAACAGATAAAGAGAAGGTAAAGAACAGATAAAGAACAGATAAAGAACAGGTAAAGAACAGATAAAGAACAGATAAAGAGAAGGTAAAGAACAGGTAAAGAACAGGTAAAGAACAGATAAAGAACAGATAAAGAGAAGGTAAAGAACAGGTAAAGAACAGGTAAGAGAAGGTAAAGAACAGGTAAAGAGAAGGTAAAGAACAGGTAAAGAGAAGATAATGAACAGGTAAAGAGAAGGTAAAGAACAGATAAAGAACAGGTAAAGAGAAGGTAAAGAACAGATAAAGAACAGATAAAGAGAAGGTAAAGAACAGATAAAGAGAAGGTAAAGAACAGATAAAGAACAGATAAAGAGAAGGTAAAGAACAGGTAAAGAGAAGGTAAAGAACAGATAAAAGAACAGATAAAGAGAAGGTAAAGAACAGGTAAAGAGAAGGTAAAG